>NC_037679.1:57569592-57729763 GCF_003255815.1 Theropithecus gelada | reverse complement strand
TTTTTTTTTTTTTTTTTTTTGAGACGGAGTCTCGCTCTGTCGCCCGGGCTGGAGTGCAGTGGCCGGATCTCAGCTCACTGCAAGCTCCGCCTCCCGGGTTTACGCCATTCTCCTGCCTCAGCCTCCCAAGTAACTGGGACTACAGGCGCCCGCCATCTCGCCCGGCTAGTTTTTTGTATTTTTTAGTAGAGACGGGGTTTCACCGTGTTCGCCAGGATGGTCTCGATCTTCTGACCTCGTGATCCACCCGTCTCGGCCTCCCAAAGTGCTGGGATTACAGGCTTGAGCCACCGCGCCCGGCCTAAAATTGCTGGATAATCTTAATCAAAAAATTTTTACATTTAGGTCTTCTTACCCCCAAAGAACACAAGGTAGATTGGGACATAAACTCTCTTTTACCAAGTGGCTGATAGGAAACATTAAAACTGAGACGGTTGTTTCTGTGTAAAAGAAATCATCCTCAAAACAAATAGGAACCAAGGTTGAGGCAGGATTGCTCGAGGCCAAGAGTTCTAGACCAGCCTGGACAACACAGAAAGCCTGTGTAAAAACAAACAAACAAAACAAAAACAAAGAAAAAAAGATTAAAAAATTAGCCGGGCATAGTGGCGTATGCCCCATTGCCCTTGCTACTCAGGGAAGCTGAGGCAGGAGGCTCTCGTGAGCCAAGGAGCTTGAGGCTGCAGTAAGCTATGATCACACCCCTGCACTCTGGTGTGGGTGACAGAGCGAGATCCTGCCTAAAAATAATAACCAGTAATTATAAACATACAACCAAAAACTTCACGGTTTAATACATTTGCACAGAGGACCGATAAAGGGTTCTATAGAACAACTAGGTTTTTAAATAAAGTGTGCGGATTTGAATATTTCATTTTCAAACAACTTTTTTTTTTTTTTTTGAGACAAGTCTTGCTCCTGTCCCCCAGGCTGGACTGCGATGGCGTGATCTCGGTTCACTGCAACCTCCGCCTCCCGGGTTCAAGCGATTCTCCTGCCTCGGCCCCCGCCACCACGCCCGGCTAATTTTTGTATTTTTTTTTTCTTTAGTAGTTTCACCATGTGGGCCAGACTGGTCTAGAACTCCTGACCTCGGGTGATCCACCCGCCTGGGCCTCCCAAAGTGCTGGGACTACAGGAGTGAGCCTCCGCGCCCGGCCTCAACCAACGTCTACTGAAAGAGTTTAACTACCTTCTTTTTCAGAACAGGGGAACATAATGGGTAAGCGGGCACACTTTACTTCAAAAGTAAATTTGTTTATTAATAAATTAAAGTAGCTTTCCACAAAACAAGATGTTGAAACAATAAGGTGTGATAGGTCTTTTATTTGTTGTACAAATATTTGGCACTACTATGTGTCACACACCGGACTTAAGACGTTTATTAAGACGTTCAACTTCTCTAAAACTTAGGATAAGATTTTCAATTAAATTTACATGTGTCTATTACATTTGTCTTTCATTTTTGCCTGAGTAGCCGGGAAAACACATTAGACAGGTTCCTTAAAAACTAAACTTTGAAGGAAGGAGTAATTTCGGTTTACACTAGTGATAACTCGCAACAACCCCAAACACCACATTCACTGTCTCTTACAAGGCATTTTATGTTACACCAATTACTAGTTTTAGCTTCATCCTACTACGACTTGAAGCCTGGTAACTCGGCAGGCATAAGCAAACACACAAAAAGCATATTAAAATCCACAGGAAAAAAAGCAAACTATTCTCAAACAAAACATGCTTTGCTGGAGCCGATTTGAGATTTAACCAGGATCAGACATTCCAAATTGCAATTCTGTTGCACCAGAATGTCATGCAATAAATTTTTCCTGAATCCTAAGTCTTTCCTTTCCTCAAGCAAAATTTACCAGTAAGGGAGAAAAACGCAATCCAAACTGTGAGTAATTTTCAAATATTTGTTTATAGGGCCGGGTCCGGTGGCTCACGCCTGTTATCCCAGAACTTGGGAGGGCGAGGTGAGTGGACCACCTGAGGTCAGGAGTTCGAGACCGGCCTAACCAACATGGAGAAACCCCGTTTCTACTAAAATACAAAAATTACCCGGGCGTGGCGGCGCATGCCGGTAATCCCAGCTACTCGGGAGGCTGAGGCAGGAGAATCGCTTGAACCCGGGAGGCGGAAGTGGCAGTGAGCCGACATCACGCCATTGCACGCCAGCCTGGGCAACAGGAGCGAAACTCCATCTCAAAAATAAATAAATAAATATTTAAAAATTATAATAGGCGCTTTAAAATGTAGTTTAAACTGTTCCTTTCAATTCTGCGTGAAGCCGTCCCGCCAAAAGATGTCCTGTTGGTGGGAAAAATTAAGACAAACTAGAAAACATAAACGGTTCAAAAAGCCCTCCATACGCAAAAGTATAAAAAGGCGGGAATTTCCTTAATTCAAATTTTGGTTAGAAATTAGTGTGTCATCAGTTGCCCTCCAGGGAGCGCTGTGAGACTCTGCTGCAAGTCATTTCAGTTAATAAAGCGGGAAAACGCTCGAACTTAACCTATAGCATTTTGGGGCCACCCCTCCAGAGCTTTCGAAAGGTCACGGAAGTCCCCATCTAAACGCCCGCTGCCGGCAGCTGGTGGTCCAGGGAAGCCGCGTCGCCCGCGTGCAAAACAACCGCCACCAACGCAACTCCACACCTCCCAGACACACACGTCAAAGAA
Organism: Theropithecus gelada; assembly: GCF_003255815.1. NCBI lineage: Eukaryota > Metazoa > Chordata > Mammalia > Primates > Cercopithecidae > Theropithecus > Theropithecus gelada. The sequence continues at coordinate 57,727,082 of NC_037679.1, read as the reverse complement.
CGCGAATCCCGGTGCCCCAACTTCTGGCCTCTCCGCTCCAGCGCCTGCAGCCCCGCGGGGAAGGGGCAACGCGAGGGGGCGCAGGGACAGCCCCGCACCTGGGAGGCCCAAGGGGGCGCCCGGGAGGGAGGGGCTGCAAACGGCGGCGAGCGCGCGCGGCAACCGCCAAACGCCCGCCTTTGTGGCCCCGGCCCCGCGTCCTTACCCTGCCGACGGCTGCTCGGCTCCGGCCCGCGGCGGCGGCCACAGAGCCGAGAATCGGGGTGGGCTCGCGTTCCTCGTCACTGGAGAAGTCCGGGGGCCCCTTGCTGTTGGCGCCGGCGGCGAGCGGCGGCCGGTTGCGCGCCGTGAGGTGCTGCAGGTAGAGCTGGACGTACACGTCTTTGCGCTGCTCCCCAGCCGGCAGCGTCACATTGTTGGCGACCAACTCACTCTTCAACTTGTCTTTCGTCAGGACCGAGGGGTCTTCCAGGAACTCCGGCATCTCGGGGATCTGCGAAGCCCCCTCCCCGCAGCCTTCGCCGCCGCCGCTCACGCCGGCGCGCTCGCTCCTGGCCGGGGGCCGCGCTGCCGCCTCCGAGCCTCACGGCTCCTGCCCAGTAGGAGCGCTGCGGAGCGGAGCAAAAACTCGCGGACACAAAGCCAAGCCAGACCCGGACACAAAAGACCCCAGAGCCGAACTACGGACGAAGTGCAGCCAAGCTGGAAGCCCGCACCAACCCCAGCCCACACACTACAGGCAGGAGGCGAGCAGCCTGCTTCGCCCACGCCCCAAGAACGCGCGGCGCCATTGGCGGGCGACGGGAGGAAGCGCGGCGGTGATTGGCGGGACGGCTCGCGCGGGTTCCATTAGCCGCCGCGCTGAGCGAGAGGAGGTAGAAACGCAGTTTAAAAGGCGCTGGGGCGGGAGCCGAGGCGCCCGGCCCGCTTCTGTTTTCATTTTCTCCACCCTTCCCCTTAGACGCCGATAAGGGACAGGTCGTACTGCTTTTGTGCGCCGTTTCCTCTCCCTCCCCCAGCTTGAGAAGCAGCTTTCGTCTCTGGGGTCGATCGCCTACGAACCGGCCGAATTCCACGCCGGCTGTGAGGACCCTTGTCTGGGCCTTTCTTCCTCCCGGGACACTGAAGCACCGAAGAGTAGCCGCAGCCTTGCCTTCCCCAAACGCTAGCCATGAAGGGGAAGAAAAGAAGCGAGACTTGTCTGCAGGCACTCATATTCCTTGATTTGATTTACTTTGGGAGGGGGAGGGCAGGGAGTTACCCCTCTGTCTACTCGCGAACACTTCTTTTGTTCCAGAAACCCGGGAGAAGCCAGACCTCTACCATCGGGCACTTTACCCTTGAATTTGTGACAAAAGTGTACTATACCGTTCACTTCTTAGTCTCGTAGTTGGGGCATGTCTAAATTGTTTAATTTGAACAGTGCGTTGAGACTCAAGACAAATTCGCGCTTGCATTTTTGTTGAAACCCATCCTGGCTTTGGATCCCACTAACGTTTGATAACAAAACGAAGCCGAACCCTTGGGAACCCCCTCAATGGTCAATTTAAAATAGCAGATGTTGCATAATCCTAAAGGAAGCCTAGTGACCTATAATTAGGCCTAGAACCCTAATCAAACCTGTATTACTGATCCAAATTAAAACCTGGTACTGACTGCAATTAAAATGTTTGCCTGAAAATTAGTATCACTGATGACAAATATTTGTATTTCTGATGAATATGTATGATTAAAGATTCTAGAAAGGAAAGGAGACCTTGGATCAAGAATGTGTTAATAATTTCCCCAGAATCTGAGCTCCAAACTATATTTTAGAAACTGATTACATTTTTTTTTTGTTTGCCTGCTTTCTACACTGTTAGGTTAGAATATATTTAAAATAAACGCTTTCACTAAAAATGTTTCCTATGATTTAAGCGACTTACTTTTGTTCAAATTGAGGAGATATTTCTTTTAGTGATATTTTCCTAGAGGTAACTAGTTTATAAAAATCTCAGTATCCATATATAAGCAATGGTATTAAGCTCAATAATGCAAATTAAAAATGAGGTTTTAATTAGCAAGTTTTAGGTAGATTTTTATGATCCCTTGTAAAAGTTGCTTGGTTTTTTGCCCCTACGGCTTCCCTGGACACATAGGCAAATGTTTTTATCTTCAGAAGGGGAACTGAGCTGAGAGGCAAAGGACCATGATTTTGCAATGACTGGTAACCCAGTACGTATAATGCAAGAACTGCATTCTAGATGCCCGCAATTAATGTTTCCTGGGCAAAAACATTTTCATTATCTTTTTCTTATCCCTGGACATTAGCTACAGGTGGTTATACTTGCGGATTTACTGCTGTAGAGCTCCAAAATTGAGATTACACTTAACAGATTCAGCATACCCTAACACTAAGAGGTTAGGCTATTGAGATTGGGTGGTCTCTTTGGTCCTGATTGCTACTTCCAAACTATTTCTGCTCTTTTCTCCTTCAAAAATACTTGGAGTTCATATCTTCTGGCCAAATCACCTTCTACTCTCCTTACTGCCATCATCCACGAGCCTCCTGGCCACTTCCCAGAAATTATAGAGCTGCTTGCCGTAGGTTTTCCTCACCATCCGTCTTGTCTACATTCTATCTGAATTCAACATCCTTGTAGGTGACCCATGCAACACCAACACTTGGCCTCTTAGACCTCTGACCTCTTCATCTCCAAGAATTTGTTCCTCTGTTGCGTCTTAACCACTTCGGTGTCACTCAGATTCTGAACCTTGTCATCAGTTGAAATCTCAGTTTCAAGCTTCCCAATTGTCAATCACTAGCCCTTTTTTCCCAGCTAATTTATTGTACTCTCAATTACCTAATTAAGACCTCCACTCTATTAACCCCAACACTTAAAAAAACTCAACTCTTCTGCTTCTGCGATCATATAATCATTTTGCAAGTCACCTGACTTAAATTCCCTGATCAGTCCTTTTCATCCTCTTTTACAAACATTTTCAACTCTGATCTCAATGTCTCCTTTTTTGCTTGAAAGAATCTCAGCCTTGCTTGGACTAAACCATGCTCCAGCTGAACTTTCTCATTTCTTGAATCCAAACAGCAAAAGCTGCTGGAGAAAAGTCAGTCAGTCATATAACAAGCTAACTGGTTTTAATTCATGACCTCAGTCCTCTCAGGAGCACTCAACACTGGCTGGCAATGCTATTCCAGTGTCTGGATTAACCATTCATGTGTTCACATCTCCTCAAATTTCACATCCTTTTTCCCCACCTCTCATTTTTAGCTGGTGACCTTGCCTCAACTTCAGAAAATAAAAACCACCTGTGGGGAATGCTTCAACGTCAGACTTTCCAATCTGCATTCATTTTCTCTTGCATTTTTTTTTCAGTGAAAGATGTGTCCTGTCAGAAGCAAATTCTACCACTTGTACTCTGGCTCTTGCCCTCCTCAAGGAATTGACTCTTTCCATCACCTCCTTAATACTTGTTTCAACATAAAAGATAATTTTTAAAGTGTTTGATCAATGTAACACAAAAAACACAAAGGCTAAGCACGGTGGCTCACGCCTGTAATCCCAGCACTTTGGGAAGCTGAGGCAGGCAGATCCCTTGAGCCTAGGAGTTTAAGACCAGCCTAGGCAACACAGTAAAACCCCATCTCTACAAAAGAAACACAAAATTTAGCCAGCATGGTGCCCACCTGTAGTTCTAGCTACTAGGGAGGCTGAGGTGGGAGGATCACTTGAGCCTGGGAGGTTGAGGCTGCAGTGAGCCATAATCCCATCACTGCACTCCAGCCTGGGCAACAGAGTGAGACCCTGTCTCTGAATAAATAAAATACCAAGTCGTTTTAATTCAGAAAATTTCACAGGGAAATGAGAGTTTTGAGAAATCTTAATATTCTGACTGGTCAGAATGTCCAACAGAGACTAGGCTGGAGTACAGTGGCATAGTCTTGGATCACTGCAACCTCTGCCTCCTGGGTTCAAGCGTTTCTCCCTGCCCCAGCCTCCTGAGTAGCTGGAATTACAGAAGCCTACTAACCCCCCAGCTAATTTTTTTGTATTTTAGAGGCTGGGTTTCACCATGTTGACCAGGCTGGTCTCGAACTCCTGACCTCAGGTGATACACCTGCCTCAGCCTCCCAAAATTCTGGGATTACAGGTGTGAGCCACTGTGCACGGAGGATGCAATTTTTAGGGAGAGGCGGAGACAGTCTCCCTCTGTTGCTCAGCCTGGAGTGCGGTGGCACAATCTCAGCTCACTGTAACCTCTGCCTCCCAATTCAAGCAATTCTTCTGCTTTAGCCTCCTGAGTAGCTGGGATTACAGGCGCCTGCTGCCATGCTCAGCTAATTTTTTGTAATTTAGTAGAGACAGAGTTTCACTATGTTGACCAGGTTGGTCTCGAACTCCTGACCTCAGGCAATCCGCCTGCCTCGGCCTCCCAAATTGCTGGGATTACAGGCATAAGCCACTGCGTCTGGCCTGATGCAATTTTTTTTTTTTTTTTTGTAATCAGAACTCTTTCCCAAAACTTAAAAAAAAAAAAAAAAAAAAAAAAAAAATCATCTGGAGCTGGGCCCGGTGGCTCACGCCTGTAATCCCAACACTTTGGGAGGCTGAGACGGGCGGATCACCTGAGGTCGGGAGTTTGAGACCAGCCTGACCAACATGGGGAAACTCTGTCTCTACTAAAAATACAAAATTAGCCGGGCGTGGTGGTGCATGCCTATAATCCCAGCTACACAGGAGGCTGAGGCAGGAGAATCACTTGAACCTGGGAGGTGGAGGTTGCAGTGAGCCAAGATTATGCCATTGCACTCCAGCCAGGGCAACAACAGCAAAACTCCATCTCAAAAAAAAAAAAAAAAAAAAAAAAAAGAGGGTGGGTAAAATGAGGCTGAGACCTACTGGGCTGCATTCCCAGACAGTTAAGGCATCCTAAGCCACAAGATGAGATAGGAGGTCAGCACAAGATACAGGTCATAGGCTGGGCACGGTGGCTTACGCCTGTAATCCCAGCACTTTGGGGGGGCCGAGGCAGGCAGATCATGAGTTCAGGAGTTCGAGACCAGCCTGACCAACATGATGAACCCGTCTCTACCAAAAATACAAAAATTAGCTGGGCATGGTGGTGCGTTCCTGTAGTCCCAGCTACTTGGGAGGCTGAGGCAGGAGAATTGCTTGAACCCGGGAGGTGGAGGTTGCAGTGAGCCGAGATTGCACCACTGCACTCCAGCCTGGGCGAGAGTGAGACTGTCTCAAAAAAAAAAAAAAAAAAAAAAGACACAGATCATAAAGACCTTGCTGGTAAAACAGGTTGCAGTAGCCTGCCAAAACCCACCAAAACCAAGATGGCAATGAGAGTGACCTCTGGTTGTCCTCACTGCTACACTCCCACCAGCACCATGACAGTTTACAAATGCCATGGCAATGTTAGGAGGTTACACTATATGGTCTAAAAAGGGGAGGCATGAATAATCCACCCCTTGTTTAGCATATAATAAAGAAATAACCACAAAAATGGGCAATCAGCAGCCCTCTGGGCTGCTCTGCCTATGGAGTAGCCATTCTTTATTCCTTTACGTAATAAACTTGCTTTCATTTTATGGACTCGCCTTGAATTCTTTCTTGTGTGAGGTTCAAGAACCCTCTCTTGTGGTCTGGATCGGGACCCTGGTAATACCGAGATTTATTTTTCTTTCACAGGACTTAAGTAACTAAAATAATCTCAGGAAAAAAAAAAAAAAAAAGCTAGGCTATTAAACAGGTGAAATAAATGATCAGAGCATTCTGTAGTAGTGGGTAAGTCCTCTTGGAAGAATAAAGAAGTCCTCTTGGAAGAAGAATAAATAGAATAAATAGACATTTCTTAGTGAAATAGAACAAATCACAAAGCTGTCTTTTCTAGACAGGTCCATGTTTCAGTTTAAATCCTGACACTTCATAGCTCTTGATAGCTCTTTGTTTCTACCTTTACTATAAAACTCTTTCCGTATATCATCCCTATATCATGAGTGTAGAAAATTAAGTTAAAAAGTGTTGGATTTGCAGTCTTTTCAAAGTTATAGAAAGTCATCAGATGGAGCATTCTAAAAAACTACAGATGCCCAGCCTTGGGAAAGACTCTGGGACCTGGGAAGTGACAGTTATAGAGCCATAACAGTATTAATAATGACATGTATAACAGCTTCGAAAACATTTTGATGTATTTTATCTTATTTGATCCTTTTAACCTGTGGGGTAAGTAGGACCTCTAGTCTTGCCTTGCTTTATAGGCCAGAGGTCTTCAAACTTTGGCTTGCATCAAAATGGCCTGGAAGGTTTGTTGCTGTGCCCCACACCCAATTTTCTGAGTCTGTAGGTGTGAGGTAAGGCCTGAAAATGTGCATTTCTAACTTATTCCCAGAATGCTGGTCCAGGAACAGTTCTTGGCCATTTTTTAGTCTTTGTGAAGCTGGTTGGATTGTCTCAGTCATGAATTATAGTTCTGCATTGCCCTCGGAATAAAATCTAAATTAGTTGGAATGGCACACTGGTCCTCTATGCTGATTCCTATTTACCTCTCAAGCCATTTTGCAGAACTAGTAGTTCTTGACGGAAGCTGTCAAGGGCTACCATAATAAAAGTAAACAGATATTTATTTTCTTAGAGATCTTGAGGCCAGCAGTCTAAGATCAAGAGGCCAGCAGGGTTGGCTTCTTCCTAGACCTTGGCTTGTAGATGGCTCCTCTCTTGCTGTGTCCTCACATGGCCTTTCCCCTGTGTGCACACATCCTTGGTGTCTGTGTGTCCAAATTTCCTCTCATAAGTATGACACCAGTCAGACTGGGTTAGGACCCACCCTAATGGCTTCATTTTTACTTAATCATGTCGTTTTTTTTTTAGATGGAGTCTCACTGTGTTACCCAAGCCAGAGTGCAGTGGCGCCATCTTGGCTCACTGCAACCTCTGCCTCCTGGGTTCAAGCAATTCTCCTGCTTCAGCCTCCTGAGTAGTTGGGATTACAGGCACCTGCCAGCATGCCTGGCTAATTTTTGTATTTTCAGTAGAAATGGGGTTTCACCATGTTGGCCAGGCTGGTCTTGAACTCCAGACCTCGTGATCCACCCACTTTGGCCTTCCAAAGTGCTGGTATCACAGGCGTGAGCCACCAAGCCCAGCTGTCACACATTCTTTCAACTGCTTGTTTCTACCTTTATTATAAAGTATTTATAAAGAAGGATCCAGAGTTGTTCACCTGGTTCAGAATCTTGGGTGACCCTTAGCAGGTCACTAACCCTGTGAGCCACAGCCACATTTGTAAAAGTGGGATAATAGTCACACATTGTGAGGTTGTTCACAGTGTTGGCACACGGTAAGGGCTAAGACATTTGATTAGTATAACATTCAAAATTAGAAATTGTACACTATTGTACTCTCGAAAGGCAAACAGCCTAAAACTTTGGAAAAAACAGCTTGTACAGTATATTGTACACTTCCTGTGATAGACTAGTGGACTGATAACACCCACTAATGCACAGCAGTAATAGTCCACCTCTTTACACATTATGCATGTTAAGTGACAAAAAAAAAAACTCACTTTAAAAGGCCAAATGATAAAAACATCAGCCTTGAGGCTCTTCAATATAGAGTAAATCGTATCTTCCTGCAAACCAAGGATTAGTACCATAACACCTGAAAGAGGACAAAATTCTAACATTCAAGAAAACTGGCGGCGGGAATACACCTCACCTTCTAGGAGTCGGTAGTTTAAAATACGTAAGAGAAATGGGAAAAAAAACAAAAACACCACTTGACCCCGACGTGATTCGAACACGCAGCCTTCTGATCTGGAGTCAGACGCGCTACCGTTGCGCCACGAGGTCCTGCTGGGCTGTGGCTCACGCAGTTTCTTAGGACACCGATAAATGGCTTTCCTTCCAAGAGTACCCGTCTTTCTCTTCCATTTACTCTCTGCCCCTCTACCCAGTATCTGTGGAACCAGGAGCCCGATTCCTTCAGCGTCCAAACTTTCCTGACTGCTAGTCCTCTAACCAAGGCTGGGACGTAACCAGCGGAGGCGGGAGAACGGGGCTTCCCGTTTAGTCGGGTCTCCAGGATCAAAGGAAATTGGCCCTTCCTCTTCTTTACCAAATGATTTCCGTTCTTACCCGCCCCGCCCCCGCCCCCGCCCCCGCCCCGTTAGGCGCGAGACTCCTCCCTCTCTCCCCTCCCCCAACAGGTTCCTCGCGCTGAGTTCGCGACCTCGAGTTGTAATCTGGAGAGGCGCCAGTACGCCGGCGCAGGTCTTCGCAAGATGGCGGCTGGAGGCAAGGGCGGAGGCTTTCAGAGCGTTTTCTTTTTTCCCTTTCCTCTCTTCCTGCAAACAATGTAAGGCATTTTGTCTCAGGGGAGGCTTTCATTTCATGGTGGGCATTAAGCTTAAAAGTCACCATTTTGAAAAGACATGGTCGTGCACTTAAGGGAACTGGTTTAGCATGTTATCTTTAACAGGAGTGTTCTGTCATTGAACGATACAGAAAATAATAACGGTCGACAAAAAGTCATACCTCCCCGTCGGGGAATTGAACCCCGGTCTCCCGCGTGACAGGCGGGGATACTAACCACTATACTAACGAGGAGTGGTTGCGCGAAAATTTTGTCGGACATATCTTCAAGGAGCGGTAAGACCCTTCTAGCGCTCCGTCACCTGTCGCCTGCCCCCGGAAAGTAGGAAGGTCTGGTCTCTTGGAGCCGTTGCTAGGCTTATTGTCCTCCCAGGGCGCCTTGTACTCTTGATGTTGGTGGGAAGAATAAAAGATTTGGAATATGTGAAGCAAACGCGCTTGCCATGTTAGTGCTGGAGAAGTGTGTGAAAATGGTTTTTCCAGGCTCTTGACGCTTTCTAAATGATTTAGGTTGCTGGCCTGAGGTTTTTTGTTTTTTGTTTTTGTTTTTTTTTAAATTGACCAGTGGTATGTGACTTGCGGCAGAGCCTTCCCCTTACAAATTTATACTTTCACTCTGAAGTTCAAGTTCAAGGATAGCATATGGCTGCCAGATGTCTGGAACACTTAGGGTCACCGCGGTCTCCTGTCTCTTCAAACAATTCGTAAGCCTTTTTTTTTTTTTTTTTTTTTTTTTTTAAAAGGGGGGGTTTTGCTCTGTCGACTAGGCTGGAGTGCAGTGGTGCGATCTCGCCTTACTACAACCTGCACCTCCAAGGCTCAAGTCATTCTCCCGCCTCAACCTCTCAAGTAGTTGGGATTACAGGCACGCACCATCATGCCTGGGTAATTTTTGTATTTTACTAGAGACGGGGTTTCACCGTGTTGGCCAGGCTGGTATCGAACTCCTGACCTCTAGTGATCCACCCGCCTCGGCCTCCTAAAGTGCTGGGATTTACAGGCGTGAATTACCACGCCCGGCCAATTCACACACTTTTGTAATACAAAAGCGCTCAATGAAATGACCAGCTGCGGTCAAATGAAATTTTATCAAAATGTTATCAGCCGACTTCTGTTTCGGTCTCTGTAGGCGGCTACAGTTTACCTGGAAGTGACCAACATAAGTATGTAAATGGCTAAGTAATAATACGTTTAAATAATTCAAAACCAGGATGTGCCACTGATTAAACACAGGGTTAGGAAAGTGCACTAATCTAAACCCGTTCATAGACAGGATCCACCCTCTTCCCAGGGATACTGGGAGAGCCTTATATGTAAACTTTTTTTTGAGACAAAGTTTCACTCTTGTTGCCCAGGCTGGAGTGCAGTGGCACGATCTTGGCTCACTGCAACCTCCGCCCCCCGGGTTCAAGGGATTCTCCTGTCTCAGCCTCCCGAGTAGCTGGGATTACAGGCGCCCACCAACACGCCAGGCCAATTTGTGTATCTAGTAGAGATGGGAATTCACCATGTTGGTCAAGCTAGTCTCGAACTCCAGACCTCAGGTGATCCACGCACCTCGGCCTCCCAAAGTGCTGGGATTACAGGCGTGAGGCACCACGCCCGGCCGTAAACTTGACTATTCTCTAAAGGAGTGTGTTTATAGGCACAGATAAACTGACATGATTGAAAGCGTTTCATTATAGAACTTAAACTTATGTGTCTTGTCTCCAACCCAACCGATCAGTACTCACTGACCCCTACCCAACAAATTAACCTTAAAGATAATAAAATAAAAATAACAACAACAACAACAAACTTACATATGTGTTTTAAGGAATCCCTTGTTTCTAGTATGCTATGAATTAATGTATTATCAATAATAAATTATAAGGTATTTTTCATCTGATGGAAGGGATACGTTTTTAATGCAGATATTAAACAAATGGCACTTTCTGAGGCATGTTTTGGCTTTCTTTTTTGCCATTATTATTATTATTATTATTATTGTTTGAGACACAGTCTTGCTCTGTCGCCCAGGCAGGAGGGCAGTGGCACGATCTCGGCTCACTGCAACCTCCACCTTCTGGGTTCCAGTGATTCTCCTGCCTCAGCCTCCCGAGTAGGTGGAACTACAGGCGCACGCCACCACTCCCTTTGGTATTTTCAGTAGAGACGGGGGTTTCACCATGTTGGTCAGGCTGGTCTCAAACTCCTGACCTCAAGTGATCCACCCGCCTCGGCCTCGAGTGGCCGTGCTCAACCCTTTTTCACTCTCTCTCTCTCTCTTTTTTTTTTTTTTTTGAGACGCAGTTTCGCTCTCTTGCCCAGGTTGGAGTGCAATGGCACAATCTTGGCTCACTGCAACTTCCGCCTCCTGGGTTCAAGCGATTCTCCTGCCTCAGTCTCCCAAGTAGCTGGATTACAGGCATGCGCCACCACACCTAGCTAATTTTGTATTTCTGGCAGAGATGGGGTTTCACCATGTTGGTCAGGCTGGTCTAGAACTCCTGACCTCAGGTGATTCACCCGCGTTGGCCTCCCAAAGTGCTGGGATTACAGGCGTGAGCCACTGGGCCTGGCCCCTGTTTCACTGTTAACTACACCAAAAGCCTCAAAACAAACTCTCAGTGTGCCGGGGCCTCCTTCCACTTTGACCCTCCAAAAACTTTTGCCACGGCCAAAGGGCACTGTGATAGCGATGATGACATCCTTTTCCTGGTAAAATCGAAGGGACTTCCCCAAGTCTCTCAGTGGGTAGAGCTATGGGGCAGTGAACCCAGTTCTCCTGAATCAACTGTTTGCCCTGTGTTCTGCATTCTTGGGAGAAGCAGCTTCATCTCCTCCTTTAGAAGAGACATCCTGTCCACCGAAGCTGTGGTAAAGCTCTGCTAGTGCTCACACACGTGTTGTTAGTGCTCCTTTTTCATCCCTGGTGAAAGTAAGAGGCAGCCTGAGTCAGCGAGATCAGGGAGCAGGGAACGCAGCACCTGCTGTCCATCTTCCGAAAATGGAAAGGAAAAGAGAGAGCAATTAACCTGAACAGGGTGAGGGAGCTCAGAGATTCCTCCCTGTCAGCACTGGGCAAAAATAAAGGTTAAAATCTGACTGGCAGTACAGAGGGCATGGAACTCTCTTTGGGAATAAATGGCATGAAGGCAATGAGTGTTACTGAAAGTTTCATATCCTGTTCTTCCTAAAGAACTATGCTGTGTATCTCCCCTTGCTAAATGATTCACATTCATTTTATTTTCTCAACAGCCTGTTAGGTCAATGGGACAAGTGTTTTTATTCCTATTTGGGAATCTTCTGCAAGATCACACGGATAGGAGGTGGTGAAAGGCCAGGAATCACCCAAGCTCTGACTGCAAAATCTGCAATTTTCACCCTGCTGCACAGTTCCATATACATGTATTTTAACAAATAAGTACATGCTATGGAGAGAAAAACTTTATAACTAGTATCAACATATGTGTCACCCTTGTTCCTATATTAATATTTGCTAATCTTTTTTTTTTTTTTTTTTTTGAGACGGAGTCTCGCTGTGTCGCCCAGGCTGGAGTGCAGTGGCCGGATCTCAGCTCACTGCAAGCTCCGCCTCCCGGATTTACGCCATTCTCCTGCCTCAGCCTCCTGAGTAGCTGGGACTACAGGCGCCCACCCCCTCGCCCGGCTAGTTTTTTTGTATTTTTTAGTAGAGACGGGGTTTCACCGTGTTAGCCAGGATGGTCTCGATCTCCTGACCTCGTGATCCGCCCGTCTCAGCCTCCCAAAGTGCTGGGATTACAGGCTTGAGCCACCGCGCCCGGCCCCTGCTGATCTTTAATTAGTTGGCAGACACTGTAGTTATTCACTAACTTATTGAACCTGCAATGTGCCAGACATTGTTTTAGATGCATGGGGAGGTTTTCATAAATACATCTTGTTCTTCTAGATCTTTTATCCTACAGAAGAAATACAGATAATAAACAATTAATACAATAAATGGATACATACATCATACATAGGTATGTTAGACAGTTATAAGAGCAGAAATAAAAATAGCAGAGTAAGGGGGGGTTGGAGAGTAGCAAGTTAAATAGGTCAAGGTAAGCCTCATGAGAGGGAGTTTTGCTCTGTCACCCAGGCTGGAGTGCAGTGGTGAGAACTTGGCTCACGGCAACCTTGGCCTCCCGGGTTCAAGTGATCTTGTGCCACAGCCTCCTGAGTAGCTGTGCCACCACACCCGGCTAATTTCTGGTAGAGATGGGGTTTCACCATGTTGGCCAGGCTAGTATCAAACTCCTGGCCTCAGGTAATCTACCCGCCTTGGCCTCTCAAAAGTGCTGGGATTACAGGCATGAGCCACCGCGCCTGGCCAAAGGTATAATTTGAACATAGTTGAAGGAAGTAAGAGATGTAGTCATGCAGCTGTCTGGGAGGCCTGAGGGCCTTAGAGGTCATTGGAAAGACTTTGGCTTTTATTATTACGGAAATGGGGACTCACTTCAGGGTTGTTGGATTTTTTTAACATTAAAAAAATTGATACATAATAATTATACATATTTATGAAGTGCATGTGATATTTCACTACATGCATATAATGTGTAATGATTAAATCAGGATATTCAGCATACCCATCACCTCCAACATTTATTATTTCTTTGTGCTGGGAGTATTTCAAATCCCGTCTTGTAGCTATTTTGAAATATACAATAAATTATTGTTAACTGTAGTCACCCTACTGTGCTATTCAACATTATAACTTATTCTTTCCTTTTTTTTTTTTTTTTGAGACAGAGTCTTGCTCTGTTGCCCAGGCTGCAGTGCAGTGGCTTGATCTTGGCTCACTGCAACCTCCGCCTCCCGGATTCAAGCAATTTTTCTGCCTCAGCCCCCTCGAGTACCTGGGATTATAGGCATGTACCACCACGCTTGGCTAATTTTTGTATTTTTAGTAGAGATGGGGTTTCACCATGTTGGCCAGACTGGTCTCAAACTCCTGACCTCAGGTGATCCACTCGCCTCCACCTTCCGAAGTACTGAGATTGTAGGCATGAGCCACCATGCCTGGCCTAGAATATATTCTTTCTATCTGATTGTATGTTTCTACCCATTGACTCACCTGTCTTCATCTCCCTCACCTTGCCCTTTCCCAGCCTCTGGTAAGTGTCATTCCACCCTAACTTCGTGAGAACTGCAGGGTTTTTTTTTTTTGTTGTTGTTTGTTTGTTTTTTTTTGAGACGGAGTCTCGCTCTGTCGCCCAGGCTGGAGTGCAGCGGCCGGATCTCAGCTCACTGCAAGCTCCACCTCCTGGGTTTACGCCATTCTCCTGCCTCGGCCTCCCGAGTAGCTGGGACTACAGGCGCCCGCCACCTCGCCCGGCTAGTTTTTTGTATTTTTTGGTAGAGACGGGGTTTCACCGTGTTAGCCAGGATGGTCTCGATCTCCTGACCTCGTGATCCGCCCGTCTTGGCCTCCCAAAGTGCTGGGATTACAGGCTTGAGCCACTGCACCCGGCCGAACTGCAGGGTTTTGAACAGAGTAGTGATATGGTCTGATTTATGTTTTAAAGGGTCTTTGGCTGGGCAACATAGCAAGACCCCGTCTCTGTTAAAAATAAAAAAAAAATAACTGGGTGTTGTGACTCACAATTGTAGTCACAGCTACTTGGGGAGCTGAGATGGGAGGATCACTTGAGCCCAGGAGTTTGAGGCTGCAGTGAGCTATGATCCACTGCACTTAAGCCTGGGCAACAGAGTGAGACTCTGTCTCAAGAAAAAAAAGGATCTTTGGCTACTGGGTTGAGAGTAGATTGTAGGAGGGCAAGAGCAGAAGCAAGAAATATGAAGTCTATTGCAATAATCCATATAGGAGATATTGGTGGGTGGTTCAGGCTTCAGTGAAAGTAATGGAGAAGGTGAGAGGTGCCAATGTATTTTGTTTATTTTTTTGAGACAGGATCTCACTCTGTCACCCAAGCTGGAGTGTAGTGGCATAATCAGGGCTCACTGCAGCCTCAACCTCCTGGGCTCAAGAGATCCTCCCACCTCAGCTTCCTGAGTACCTGAGACCACAGGCACATGCCACCACGCCCGACTAATTTTTGTATTTTTTGTAGAGACTGTTTCATAATGTTGCCCAGGGTGGTCTCGAACTTCTGGGCTCAAGGGGTCCTCCTACCTTGGCCTCCCAAAGTGCTAGGATTACAGGCCTGAGCCACTGTGCCTGGCCCCAAGTGCTATGTATTTTGAACGTTGAGTCAATAGAATTTATTGGTAGAGTAAATGTGAGATATGAGTTAAAAAGAGGAGTCAAGGATGCCTCCAAAATTTTTGGCCTGAGCAACTGGAAGGATGGAGTTGCCATCACTGAGGTTGAGAAGAGTAATGCACAACTCCAGAGGGCACCATTCGTATCGGCAGTCATGTGAAGGGCATAACTGGGAAGAAGTTGTTAAAAGAAAAACTTCAGCTGAATTCAATGTAAAGGAGTTTGGCCAGGCGCAGTGGCTCATGCCTGTAATTCCAGCACTTCGGGAGGCCGAAGTGGGAGGATCACTTGAGGTCAGGAGTTTGAGACCAGCCTGGCCAACATGGTGAAACCCTGTCTCTACTAAAAAGGCAAAAATGAGCTGGGCATGGTGCCATGTGCTGGTAATCCCAGCTACTTGGGAGGCTGAGGTGGGAGAATCACTTGAACCCGGGAGGTGGAGGTTGCAGTCAACCAAGATCAAGCCACTGCACTCCAGCCTGGGCGACAGAGCAAGACTACATCTTAATAAATAAATAAAAATAAATAACTAAATATAAAGTAGTTTATCTGAGCAATAAACTATTCACGAATCGGGCAGCTCCCAGAATCACAGCAGATTCAGAGAGACTCCAGGGATGCCTGGTAGTCAGAACAAATTTACAGGCAAAAAAAGGGAAGTGAGGTACAGAAATCGGAAGCGAAGTACAGAAACAGTTGGATTGGTTTCAGGTTGTCGTTTGCCTTATTTGGACACAGTTTGAACACTCAGCAGTGTATGAGTGGTTGAAGTATGGCTGCTGTGATTGGCCAAGACTCAGCTATTGTTAGAGTTGCATACTCCTAAATTAGGTTTTCAATCTTGTCTACCCATTAAGTTAGGTTACAGTTGTCCACAAGGACTCAAATATATAAGTACGGAGTCCTTCTCTGGCCATATTTAGTTCGCTTTACAGAGGCAAGGTGCCATCCATAGACTGCGTCGTGGATGGCACTCCTTGGAATTGTGCACTATGGCAGCCCTGCATGTGGAGTAATGACCCTGGTGGGAGCAGCTGGATGGTCAACATTTCAGTTTTGGATGTGTTAAGGTTGAGACATAAAGTAGTCACAGTTGAATATAATGGTTAAGCACTCATTGGGTAGGTAAAACACAGTAGTAGGTTCTGGAGATACAGTGATGAACAAAGACCCTAGTCTCAAGGAGCTTTCATTTTAGTGGAGGAGATGCATGTCACTAGTAAAAGAATAACAAAAACAAAAAAAGTAGAATTACAGGCCGGGTGCAGTGGCTTACGCCTGTAATCCTTGCACTTTGGGAGGCTGAGGCGGGCAGATTGCCTGCGCTCAGGAGTTTGAGACCAGCCTGGGCAACACGGTGAAACCCCGTCTCTACTAAAATACAAAAAATTAGCTGGGCATGGAGGCAGGCCCCTGTACTCCCAGCTACTCAGGAGGCTGAGGCAGGAGAATTGCTTGAACCTGGGATGGGGAGGTTGCAGCGAGCGCAGATCATGTCACTGCATTCCAGCTTGGGCGACAGAGCAAGACTATGTATCCAAAACACACAAACAAACCAAAAAAAGTAAAATTACAACTGTGACAGTCACTAAGATGATGGGAAAGAGCAAAAGAAAGAGCTTCTTAGGTAGATGGAACTGGATGTGCTAAGGTTGTAGGAACAGAGGAAATGTGGTGGGTAGAGGGTGTGAAAGAAGGCAGAAGTGACTAGAGAGGAGCAGAGAGGGTGGGCAGGATCATGGGGAGATGAGGCTGAAAAGGCTGATGGGAGTAGGACAATGCAGAGTCTTCCAGGCTGTGTTGAGAACTTTTGGGGGGCCTCTTATTTCTTTCTATCTATCTGTCTATCTATCTTATCTATCTATCATCTATCTACTATGTATGTATGTATGTATGTATCTCTCTCTCTCCACTTACCTATTTACTATTTTTAGGGTTTATTGAGGTATAATTTATAATTTATTAGGGTAAAATTTACTCTTTTTAAGGGTACTAGTCTATGAATTTTGATCATAATTAAGATGTAGGCTGGGCAAAGTGACTCGAACCTGCAGTCTCAGCACTTTGGGAAGCTGAGGTGGGAGGATCACTTGAGTCCAGGAGTTTGAGACCAGCCTGGGCAACATGGTAAGAGCCCTTCATCTTTACAAAAATACAAAAATTATCCAGTTGTGGTGGCGTGTGCCTGTGGTCTGAGCTACTCAAGAGGCTGAGGTAGGAGAACTAGAGCCCGAGAGGCGGACACTGCAGTGAGCTGAGATCGAGCCATTGCGCTCTAGCCTAGGTGACAGAGCCAGACACTGTCTCCAAACAAACAAACATACATACATTTATCCCAAGACCCAGCAACACCACTCGTGGATATTGACCCAAGAGAAATGAAGACCTATGTCCACAAAGAAACCTGCACAGTTATGTTTATAATGGCTATATTTATAATAATCAAAAACCGGAAACTACCCAAATTTTGGAAATTTGGGTTTAATACATCATGGGAAATTACGGGAACTTGCTGTCCATAAACGTTCAAATTGAAAGGCGGATGTTTATGACTTTGGGGCCTGGAGGGCAACTTAGATGGATACATGTTTAGATTATTAAAGTGAGGGGTGGGGGAGATATTGGAGATGCTCATACGTCACTATTCCCCAGCCTTATTTATTTATTTATTTATTTATTTATTATTTTTTGAGACGGAGTCTCACTCTGTTGCCCTGATTGGAGTGCAGTGGCGCCGTATCGGCTCTGCATCCTCCACCTCCGGGGTTCAAGTGATTCTTCTGCTTCAGTCTCCTGAGTAGTTGGGATTACAGGTGTGCACCACCACGAGCAGCTAAGTTGTTTGTATTTTTATTAGAGACAGGGTTTCACCATGTTGGTCAGCTGGTCTCAAACTCTTGACGTCAAATAATCTGCCTGCCTTGGCCTCCCAAAGTGCTGGGATTACAGGCATGAGACACCGGGCCCAGCCTCTAATTTATTTAAACAATAATTTAAAGTTAAAACCAAGAGGAGGCGGGCAGATCTTGAGGTCAGGAGTTCAAGACCAGCTTGGCCAACATGGTGAAACCTGTTTCTACTAAAAATACAAAAGTTATCTGGGCCTGGTAGCACATGCCTGTAATCCCAGCTACTGGAGAATTGCTTGAACTGGGACCTGGGAGGCGGAGGTTGCGGTGAGCCGAGATCACGCCACTGCACTCCAGCCTGGGCGACAGAGCGAGACTCTGTCTCAAAAAAAACAAAAAACAAAAAACAAAAAACTGAGAGGCAAAAGTCTGTCTCCCTTCAGCTCGACCAACACTTAGTCTTTCCTTTCCCTCCCTATTTTAAAAAAATAAATCTTTATTGATTTATCCTTTGTGCCAAGCATGGAGATAGGCATTGGGCACAAAAAATTAGTAAGACTCACTTCTTGCCCTCAAGGAACTCAAATTTCTTGAGGGAGGTGGACGTTTAACTGATAGTTACAACAATACAATTTGGTAAGTGCTGTGGTGGAGGCATAGCTCACGCTGATGGAGAGCCTGCTATGCCTTAGGCTTCAAGTGCCTTATATAATATTAACCATTGTCCAAAGACAAAGTTATAACAGATTTAAAGATCTTAATTGGCTTCCATTTGTGATTCTAAAATCAGGCAACATCTCATTCCATAAAATAGAATGAGTATTTCAGTGAGTTGAACAGAAGAGGTTGGCTTTTTTTTTTCGAGACAGAGTTCTGTCTGCTCGTCGCCCAGGCTCGAGTGCAATGGCACAAC
Organism: Theropithecus gelada; assembly: GCF_003255815.1. Classification (NCBI taxonomy): domain Eukaryota; kingdom Metazoa; phylum Chordata; class Mammalia; order Primates; family Cercopithecidae; genus Theropithecus; species Theropithecus gelada. Next base: position 57,708,711 of record NC_037679.1, on the reverse strand, counting down.
CTCAGCCCACTGCAACTTCTACCTCCTGGGTTCAAGGGATTCTCCTGCCTGAGCCTCTCGAGTAGCTGGGATTACAGGTGCCTGCCATCACGCTCAACTAATTTTTTGTACTTTTAGTAGAGACAGGGTTTCACCATGTTGGCCAGGCGGGTCTCAAACTCCTGACCTCAGGTGATCCACCTGCCTTTGCCTCCCAAAATGCAGAGATTACAGGCATAAGCCACCTTGACCGGCCAAGGTTGGCTTTATAGACAAAAAAAGGTTGAGCAAGCAGAAGTGGAAAACACAAAGTGGATTGGTGTTTAAAGTTATTTTCTGTTTAAAGGTTAAAGCAGAGGGAACTTCTTATCATTCCAGTGAAAACTGACCTACTTGGGGATTTGACTATTATATCTCTCTCCTGATTTCTTTCTTTTTTTTTTCTCTCCTTTTTTAGACACAGGGTCTTGCTCTGTCACCCAGGCTGGGATGATCATAGCTCACTGTAATCCCTGCCTAAACCGATATTCCCACCTCAGCCTCTGGAGTAGCTGGGACCATAGGCATGTGCCGTTGTGCCACTAAGATTTTGTATTTTTTGTAGAGGGATGGTGGTGGTGTTGGGGGGCGGGGGCTCGCCATGTTGCCCAGGTTGGTCTTGAACTCCTGAGCTCAAGCTCAGCACCTGCCTTGGCCTCCCAAAGTGCTGGGATTACAGGTGTGAGCCACCATGCTCCGCCCCCTCCTGATTTCTTGGAAGGTCAGATAAGCAACTTATTTTCAGCTTGGTTGTGTGGAACTCCAGCATGAGTGACTATTTTGGTTTGTCTGTTGGGCCAGTGTAGGAACTCAATTCAAACCAATGATTTACTATATATTTTATTTAATACCATTTAATCCTTATTTAAATCCTATGAGTTTGCTATAATAATTTTCTCCTTTTTACAGTGAGGAAACTGAGGCAACTGGAAGATGAAGGCTACAGAGGTAGAAAGTGATGAAAGTATGTGCAGAATACTACCGATTACAGAGAGGGAAGGGCTGGAGTAGTCAAAGAAAGACCTATTTTTAGCTGGGCCTCCAAAGAATTATGATGAACTTAGAAAAAGAATGGGGGAAATGTTTTCCAGCACTTAGTGATCAGAGAAACATTCATACAAAGGCTCAGAGCCTGTGGCAATGTGGGAAATGTGGCAATGTGGGAAAGAGTGTATGGTGGAGGGGCTGCTGCTTAGGGAACTGGTGTGGCATGGGGCAGGAACCTTTCATTTGTAATGCACGATTGGGGAGAATTAAACATCACAGTCTTTGAGGAACTGACAGGAACCTTACTGATCTTCTTGATCCTGTTGTTATACAGATAAGGAAACTGAGGCCAGACAGCTCCAGTGATTTAACTAAGTTCTTGTGGCCAAGAGCATCACGTTTATCTGTTGCTGTAAATTAAGGAATCTGTGGGCTTATTGATTAGGTGTCCCTCAGAGGTTTCCAGGGCCTCATATCTTGCCATCACTTTCCTTAGGGTTATCTGTTCCTGGGCTGGCCTAAGCTTCCTGTCCTTTGAGGAACCTGCCTGCCATCATTGGCCCCAACCCAACAGGAGATCAGTGACCTCCCTGTTCCTGACTTTTTTCCTGACCTACTGACCACCTGCTGACCTATCCGGGTTAATAGCTTTACTGATCTGTCTAGCCTTAAGGCAAGCACTAACCCCAGTGTGAGGAACAAAGGGGCCTGGTGACCCACACCCCCTGGCCCTTTGGCATTCAGTCCTCAGGCTACCCAGAAGGACACATTATTCAGCCTATTTGGGGTGGGGTGAAACAGTTTCTACTTCTTTTCTTTGGTTTTTTTTTTTTTTTTTTTTTTTTTTGAGACCCATTTCGCTCTGTTGCCCTGGCTGGAGTGCAGTGGTGTGACCTCGGCTCACTGCAACCTGTGCCTCCCAAGTTCAAGCAATTCTCGTGCCTGAGCCTCCTGATTAGCCGGGACTACAGGTGCGGCCCACCACGCCTGGCTAATTTTGTATATTTAATAGAGACAGGGTTTCACCATGTTGACCAGGCTGGTCTCAAATTCCTGACCTTGTGATCCGCCCTAGACTTCCAAAGTGCTGGGATTACAGGTGTGAACCACTGTGCCAGGCCTTTTCTTTAGTCTTTCCCTGCTTTCTAAACACAAAGCAACAGAAAAACTCCTGCTTCAAATGCATGACTCAGGTCTGGCATTCAAGTTGCTGCTATTTTGGAAAAAAGCTGCCTGTAGTGCTTTTGAAATTTCTTATTCTCCTACCTGTGATTAACTCATGTGATTAGCAAAGTTTTATTATCAGAATTTATCAATAAAATGAAGTTAGTGATCTAGTAAATAAGAAGAGAACCTGCACAAAATAGCACGCAGAATCCCATTTTTTTTTCTATGCATTTGTAAGTATTGGAAACATCCGGTGGCCGGGCGCGGTGGCTCATGCCTGTAATCCCAGCACTTTGGGAGGCTGAGGCGGGAGGACCACTTGAGGTCAGGGCTTCGAGACCAGCCTGGCCAACATAGTGAAACCCCGTCTCTACTAAAAATACAAAAATGAGCTGGGTGTGGTGGCTATAATCCTAGCTACTTGGGAGGCTGAGGCAGGAGAATCACTTGAACCCGGGAGGTGGAGGTTGTAGTGAGCCGAGATCGCGCCATTATACTCCAGCCTGGGGAGAGTGATACCCCGTCTCAAAGAAAAAAATAATAAAAATAAAAAAATAAAGAAGAAAACATCTGGAAAGAAGTAGCTGAAAATATTAGAAGTAGTTATATCTGGGTAACAGTGTGTTGATGATCTCTGTTCTTTTTGCTTTTCCACCTTTTCTGAATTTTCTACTATGTGCATATATTGAACTCAGAAAAGCAAACAATAAAATTTTCTTTAAAGTTACTAATATTAGGCAAAGCAAATAGCTCAAATGTACATTTGTGATAGTCCTCTTAGCCTATTACATGTTGAGTAATGTATTCTAGATTGATTTTCCTTGTTAGCCAAAGATTTCATTATTTTGCAGCTTAAGTTGTTTATTTCTAGTTCCTTAAGGTGGTGAGGAGGTGAGGAGAGTGAAGAAGCAAATTCCATTTCAGTAAAACAGGGCGTGCAGCCTTTTGCCCTGAGTCCCTTTGTCTCAAGGCCCCTGTGTTCCGGGTCTTTTGTTGTTCTCTGCACCGACTTTGATTCGAGATTTAAAGAAAAACAAGTGCTGGCCCTCCTTGCGCCCTCTGGTGTCCCAATGAGGTATAACCGGACAAACCCCACAAAGATCACAGCCATTTTCACACAGCGCTCCCCCGACACAGTGATGCCTGGGGACGGGAATGTCGGGAATCTTAGAGGAAGGAATCACACCGACAAGCACGGCAGGCTTAATCTTTGAAACTTAATCAGAGTCTGTAAGTATGGTTACTGGTTTTTAAAAAATTAAAAGCAGTATCTGGGCTGCAAGTATTTAAAAAACCTAATAGGAAATGTCAGTTCTCAAAGCATTTGGCACAGCTTTCTGGGTTCTAAAACTAAGAAAATCGTACTACATATGTTGTTTTATAAATACAGCATAAACCAGTACTTTGTTATTTGTTTAAAAAATTTCTTTTAGAGACAGTCTTGTCCTGTCACCCAGGCAGGAGAGCAGTGGTGCAACCTTAGCCCACTGCAGCCTTGAATTCCTGACCTCAGGTGATCCTCCACGCTTCCCAAAGGGCTGGATTTACAGGTGTGAGCCAATGTGCCTGGCCTAGTACTTTGGATTAAATGCAAATAAATTAGGTGAAAGAGAGGTCTGGATACCTAGACTTTAGCTTGACTGAGGATAATGATTTCTGCAACTTTAAGCTTTACCATGTTGATCAAAAATAAAATTCTAAGTTCTCCAATCAGTTGAATGGATGCCTCTTTGTCCAAGGGCATTCCAAAGTTACCTGAAATACTAGTTCATGTCATGATGGGAACAGTGGTCAGACAAGCCTCATTATACTCGCCTTCCTTTGGGAGAGAGTCCCGTTGGGATTCAGGCACATCTGACCAGCATTAACATTAAACCTGGAGTCTGACAAAGCAGGCTTTTTGTAGCAATAAGATACGAACATGACAGACAGCAGGCCCTTAAGTAAATTGAAGTAGTTTAACCCCCCCCCCAAAAATATATATTTTTGACACATTTTGAAATGGCCCTGCAAAGGTGTCTCTTGTGGGGAAAATCTACTTTCAGTAGAGAATCCCCTTCCCTTTCCAGATATTTTTCCTTAACCAGGAGAGAATTAACTAAGAGTCTTGCACCTTAAAAAGGTAAAAAAATAAAATTTTTGGCTGGGCATGGTGGCTCACACCTGTGATCCCAGCACTTTGGGAGGCCAAAGTGGGTGGACCACCTGAAGGTCAGGAGTTTGAGACCAGCCTGGCCAACATGGTGAAACCCCATCTCTACTAAAAATACAAAATTTAGCCAGGCGTGGGGGCGGGCACCTGTAATCCCAGCTACTTGGGAGGCAGATGCAGGAGAATCGCTTGAACCTGGGAGGTGGAGGTTGCAGTGAGCCGAGATCACACCATTGCCCTCCAGCCTGGGCAACAAGAGCGAAACTTCATCTCAAAAATAAATAAAAATAATAAAATAAATAAATAAAAATAAAAAATCTGACCTGGTGCAGTGGCCCACCCCTTTTATCCCAGCACTTCAGGAGGCCGAGGCAGGTGGCTTGCTTGAGCCCAGGAGTTCGAGATAAGCCTGGGCAACATGGTGAAACCCTGTCTCTACTAAAAATACAAAAATTACCAGGACGTAGTGGTGCGCACCTGTAATCCCAGCTACTCCAGCGGCTGAGAGGTGCGATGATGGCTTGAGCCTGGGAGGTTGAGGCTGCAGTGAGCTGAGATTGCACCAGCTGGGTGGTGGAGGGAGACCGAGAAATATTTACAATCTGTTCTCTCTGAAGCCTGCTACCTGGAAGCTTTATCTGCATAACAAGAACTTTGATTTTCGCAACCCCTTATCTTAACTCAGGCACTCCCTTCTGTAGATTTCAGGTCTTTAGACAAACTCTTTCAACTAACTCCCAATCAGAAAATCTTTGAATCCACCCATGACCTGGAAGTGCCCCATGCACCCTCACTCAGCGTGGACTTGTCCCGCCTTCCTGCAGGGAACTGATGTACATCTTAGATGTATTATGTTTCTCTAAAATGTGTAATAAAAAGCTGTAGCCCGACCACTTCGAGCACATGTTCTCAGGATCTCCTGGGGCTGTGTCACCGGCCATGGTCACTCATGTTTGACTCAGAATAAGTCTCTTCAAATATTTTACAGAGTTTGACTCTTTTCTTCATCGACAATCAATATGTGAGAGTTGATACTGAAGGCCCCTTTTGTCTGTAATATACTTCATTCTATCACATTTTTCACCAAGGTGTTTTGTTTGGTTTTTATAGAGATGAGATCTCACTTTGTTGCCCAGCCTGGTCTCTTGGGCTTAAGAGATCCTCCCTCCTCAGCCTTCTAAAGTGCTGAGATTACATGTGCGAGTCCCGGTCTTAAACTGTGCTTTTTTTTTTTTTTTTTTTTTTTTTTTTTGAGCCCGAGTCTTCCTCTGTCACCCAGGCTGGAGTATAGTGCCACGATCTCGGCTCACTGCAACCTCCACCTCCCAGGCTCAAGCATTTCTCCCTACCTCAGCCTCCTGAGTAGCTGGGATTACAGGTGTCTGCCACCACGCTTGGCTAATTTTTTTTTTTTGTTTTGTATTTTTAGTAGAGACAGCTTTTCACCATGTTGTCCAGACTGGTCTCCAACTCCTGACCTCAGGTGATCTGCCTGCCTCAGCCTCCCAAAGTGCTGGGATTACAAATGTGAGCCACTGCCCCTGGCTAAACTGTGCTTTTTAAAATTATATTTCCACTAAAAAATGTAGATGTAAAATATTTTTAGTTTAAATATTTGATTGATAAGATCTCAGGCATTAGGCTGGGCGCGGTGGCTCATGCCTGCAATCCCAGCGCTTTGGGAGGCTGAGGTGGGTGGATCACCTGAGGTCAGGAGTTCAAGACCAGCCTGACCAACATGGTGAAACACCGTCTCTACTAAAAATACAAAATTAGCCGGGCATAGTGGCATGCGCCTGTAATCCCAGCTTGAGAGGCTGAGGCAGGAGAATTGCTTGAACCTGGAAGGTGGAGGTTGTGGTAAGCCAAGATCGTGCCATTGTACTCCAGCCTGGGCAACAAGAGTGAAACTCCATCTCAAAAAAGAAACAACAGCAGCAAACCTCAGGCATTACAATTTTATTTGAATAGGCAATTCATGCACACAGAACAAAGTTCAAAAAGTACCAGATGCCAGAAGGTATAAGGTATACAGATGAAAGTCTCCCATTTTTTCTTTTCTTTCCTTTTTTTTTTTTTTTTTTTGAGACAAGCTCCTTTCTGTCGCTCAGGCTGGAGTGCAATGGCGTGATCCCAGCTTGTTGCAATCTCTGCCTCTTGTGTTCAAGCGATTCTTCTGCCTCAGCCTCCAGAGTAGCTGGGATTATAGGCACGCCACCATGCCCGGGCAAGTTTTGTATTTTTTAGTAGAAACGGGGTTTCACCAGGTTGGCCAGGCTGGTGTCGAACTCCTGGCCTCTAGTGATCTGCCTGCCTTGGCCTCCCAAAGTGCTGGGATTATAGGCATGAGCCATCAGGCCCAGCTTCTCTCCCATTTCTAACTCACAGCAATTCTCTTGAGTGATGTTGGGGTTGGCCTGGCAGCTGAACAAGGCCATCATAGGCTTTGAGTATTCTCTTCTTGTTCTGGGTCTTTCTTCTCTGCTACCTTTAGCAAAAGGACATTTCTTTTTCATGATTGTCACTTCATGTCTGCAAAGTAGCTGCTGCAGCCATCATGGCCAGTTTCAAGGCTGGAACATGAGGGAACTCCAGCACCCTTTCCTTTTGAATGTCCCTTTTAACTGGGAGAAACCTTTCCAGGGAAACCCTGACAGTTGTTTTCCTGTTTCATTAACCACTATTGGGCCACACAGAGGCTGGGAAAGTGACTGTCAGGCAAAAGGGTATGAATAGTGATTCTAATATTGGTTTTTTATTTTTGTATTCTAGTTTTCTGTGCTGGGTGTAAGAACTGAAATCTATTAGTATAACACCATTTTTCCTCAATTCAGCAATAATGTTTTCATCATTTCTATTTCAGGAGATACATCCAGAAAACTGCATTACAATTTCAAATCAAAGCTGTACAAGTTTTTTTTTTTTTTTTACACAGACATCACCATGTTAGAAAAGTTGGATAAGTTTTGAAACCATTCTGAACCTGTCATTCCTGTCTTTCAAATCCTTCCAAGGCATCTTATTATTGATTTGTTTCTATATTTTCCTCATTATTAAAGAGGTTGAGTATCTTTTCTCTAGAGCTAGTTTGGGTTTTGATTTTCTTCACTTTCCTGATGGAGTCATTTTAGAATTGAAGGGCATCATAGCAACTGAGGCAGTGTTGACATCATCAATATTTTAGGATGACAGGTAACCATATTTCCCAGTTTGCTTGGGACAAGGCCTGTTTGTACCTCTTGCCCTAGCATTTTTTTTTTTTTTTGAAACAGAGTCTCGCTCTGTCGCCCAGGCTGGAGTGCAGTGGCGTGATCTCAGCTCACTGCAACCCCCACCTCCTGGGTTCAAGTGATTCTCCTGCCTCAGCCTCCTGAGTAGCTGGTATTACAGGCATACACCACCACTCCTGGCAAATTTTTGTATTTTTAGTAGAGACAGACTTTTGCCGTGTTGGCCAGTCTGGTATCAAACTCCTGACCTCAAGTGATCCCCCGGCTTGGCCTCCCACACTGATGGGATTACAGGCGTGAGTCACCACGCCTGGCCCTAGTATATGCATTGTGTTCAATCTCAAAAGTGTGTGAGTTTTGTTGAAAAATTATATGGTGGCCATTTATTATCTGAAATACACATCAAAATACCACTATTGCCATTTTGCTCTGGTATCTTCATCAGTGGGTTCAGGATTGTTATGAAGGGTGAGGTTTGTTCTGCTTCCTTCTCTGTTGTATCTCCAGAGCTCAGAACAGTGCCCAGCACCCAGTAAGTGCTTAATGAATATGAATGCATCTGCACATAAATTCATTTCTTGGGGCTTGGCACATTGCCACTTGAACAAATGGATTCTATTAACAAGGAGTATGGAGCTATGATTTTGGGGTACACAACTCATGGTGCCTGCCAAAACTTGCGTTTTAGATTTTGATAGATATCGTCAAGTTGTTCTCCACAGGGGTTGAGCCAGTTTACACTCCCACCAGCAATATGTGAGAGCATCTGTTTCTCTAACCTTCACCCACATGGTGTTATCAAAATTTTTATCTGTGCCAATCTGGTAGTTTAAATTTACATTTTCTTTATTATGGAAAGATAGAGCATACTTTCATATGTTTAAAAGCCATTTGAAATTTCTAAGAACTGTCTGTTCATATCCTCTGCCCATTTTTTTTTTTTAGTGAATTACTGGTCTTTTTCTTATCAATCTATAGCAATACAAATAGTTGTTCCAAGGTTTTCATGCCTTTTGAGTTTGTTTCTGGTGTTGTTACTAAGCAGAATTTAAAACGTATTTATATTTAGCTTCTTTCCTTTTATTGCATCTATATTTTGCATCATGCTTAGAAAGGCTTTCCCAGATTGTAAAATAAATCTCCCATATTTTCTTGTCTTACTTCCAAGTTTTCATTTTTTTCACATATAAGTCTTCATCTATCTGAAATTTATTTTGGTGATATGATTTGAGATATGAATAAAATCTAATATTGTTATTGAATAGCTCATCTTTTCCCCACTGGTGGAAACTCTAAAGGGTTCATGATATACAGAGACCATTTCCTATGAAACTTTTAACACTCTAGTAAATTCTAGGGAAAGAAACTCAAGGACAAATCAGTCAAGATGGAATTTTATTTTATCATTATTTTTTGTTATTTTATTTTATTGTTATTTTTTTGTTGTTGAGACAGAGTTTTGCTCTTTTTGCCCAGGCTGGAGTGCAATGGCGTGGTCTTGGCTCACTGCAACCTCCGCCTCCCGGGTTCAAGCAATTCTCCTGTTTCAGCCTCCCAAGTAGCTGGAATTACAGGTACCTGCCACCACCCCCGGCTAATTTTTTTTTTTTTTTTGTATTTTTAGTAGAGACGGGGTTTCACCATGTTGGCCAGGATGGTCTCCATCTCTTGACTTCGTGATCCACCTGCCTTGGTCCCCCAAAGTGCTGGGATTACAGGTGTGAGCCACCGCGCCCGGCCAGATGGAATTTTAATTTGTAGTTTCATGTCTTCCATTTCCTCAATTTATAATAACGCTATCTTTTATTAAGTATTTATGTGTTAAGTATAATACTACAAAAGACTGTATAAAAATACAGAGAATTTATGGAATAATGGTAAAACGAACACCTGTGTACCTGTTATCCAGATGAACATGTAAAACTTTGCCAGTGACTTGAAAATCCTGTTTGCTCTACTTCAATCATCTTCTTCTTCCTCCTCAGGAGGTAACTACTATCCTGATTTTTTGATAATTATTTCTTGCTTTGCTTTATAGTTTTACTACCTATGTGGCTATTCTTAAATATTATTTATTTTTTGTATTTGATGAGAACAAAAAATATCTTTGTTGTTGTTATTTTGAGACAGGGTCTTGATCTGTTGCTTAGGCTGGAGTGTAGTGGCACAGTCACATCTCACTGCAGCCTTGACCCCTCCCAGGCTTCAACAATCCTCCCACCTCAGCCCCCCAGTTAGCTGGGACTACAGGCATGCACCATCATGCCCGGCTAATTTTTGTAGTTTCTTTTTTTTGTAGAGACAGGGTTTCACCATGTTGTCCAGGCTAGTCTTGAACTCCTGGACTCAAGTGATCTGCCTGCCTCAGCCTCCCAAAGTGCTAGGATTACAGGCGTGAGCCATGGCTCCTGGCCTTATATTGCTTATTTTTGACAACTGAGTGGCAAGCCCAACCATTGCGGCAGGCTCTCAAAAGATAAGCTCTGGGTCAAGTTCAGTGGTAGCGTTCCTGAGAGAATGCAAGAGCTCCTTTTGGGAAGTCGGTGGTCAGGGTCAAGAGTGAGTTCTGGGAAACACAGGATATATCACAGCTGGGACATCTGGCAGGGCTGCAGTTGGGGTCAGGTAATGGATATCTGCAGAAACACAGTCAAGAAGTGGGAGCTCTATCTGCAACTCCCAAGCTCTCCATGGTTTCTTACCTACTTTCAAGAAGAAATCAAAGAAAACCCTTTCTATGGGGTAAGGTGAATTTCCTCAGTTCAGGAAGACAGCTGGTCATGGTGGGTGTGTTAGTATTCTATTGCCACATAACACATTATCACCAATGCAGCAGCTTAAAACAACATACATTTATTGTCTCATAGTTTCTACAGGTGAGGAGCCTGGCATATTTTAGCTGGTTCCTCTCCTCAGGGTCTCATTAGGCTGAAATCAAGACATTGGTTGGCTGCCTCCTTCTCTAGAGGCTCCACTAGGGAAATATTTATTTCCAAGATAGCTCAGGTTGTTAGCAGAGTTCATTTCCTTGCAGGTGTAGCACTGGAGGCTAGGCTAGGCTTGGCTTGGCTTGGCTTGGCTTGGCTTGGCTTGTCTTGTCTTGTCTTGTCTTGTCTTGTCTTGTCTTGTCTTGTCTTGTCTGCCTGACTGCCTTCCTTCCTTCCTTCCTCTCTCTGTCTCTCTTTTTCTCTTTCTTTCCTTCTTTTTTGACAGAGTCTCTCTCTGTTGCCCAGGCTAGAATGCAATGGCACAGTCTGGGCTCATGGCAACCTCCACCTCCTGGGTTCAAGCGATTCTCCTGCCTCAGCCTCCCAAGTAGCTGGGATTACAGGCATCTGCCACTATGCCTGGCTAATGTTTGTATTTTTAATAGAGACGGGGTTTCACCATGTTGGCCAGGCTGGTCTTGAACTCCTGACCTCAAGGGATCTGCCTGCTTGGCCTCCCAAAGTGTTGGGATTACAGGCCTGAGCCACTGCGCCTGGCCTTCACTTTCTTTCTGGCTGTCAATGGGGACTGCTGCCAGCTCCTAGAGGCTGCTCTCAGGTGGCCTTCTCCACTCAGCAATGGAGACTCTCCCTTATGATGAGTCTCCCTTATGTTAAGTCTCCCTCGTGCTTAGAATCTCTCTGGCTTTCTCTTCTGCTACCAGCCAGAGAAAATGCTCTTAAAATGCCTTTAAAGGGCTCACATGATTAAGTCAGGTTTACCAGGATAATCCTCTGTCTTAAAGTCAACTGATTAGTCACCTTAATTACATCTGCAAAACTTTGTGTCATGCAAGGTGACATAACCCTACTCATAACTAGGGGGTGGAGATTATAGAGGCCATTTTAGGATTCCGCTTGTCACAGTGAGGAGAGCAGAAACTCCACTGGTCCATAGTCAAGATGTGCCAAGCGCAGACAAAATCTAGGTCAGACTCACCAGGCCTCAAAAAGAGGTCCAATGGCAAAGGGTATTTTCGAGATGGCTCCTGTGATGTCTGCATCTTGTGTCACATTGCTCCAATCTGGATTGACTGTCCTCTGCATCTGACACATAGCTGTCATTCAAGGACCTCTTTTTATCATCCTCCTGAGGATCCTTTTTATTTCTCTCATGTTGGATTGCTTCTTTCTTGCAGCAATTTCTTCCTTTTCACTCTTAATTCACACTCTCTCTTGCTTTCCTCTTATTCTGGTGGAGTCAATCTTCTTGAAATTTCTTGATAATGGGTACACAGAAGTTAAATTTTTTCAGACCTTTTATGTCTAAAAAACTCTTTTTTTTTTTTTTTTTTTTGAGCTGGAGTCTCACTCTGCCACCTGGTTGGAGTGCAGTGGTGTGATCTTGGCTCACAGCAACCTCCACCTCCTGGGTTCAAGTGATTCTCCTGCCTCAGCCTCCCGAGTAGTTGGGATTACAGTCGCCCACCACCATGCCTGGCTAATTTTTTTGTATTTTTAGTAGAGACGGGGTTTTGCCATGTTGACCAGGCTGGTTTTGAACTCCTGACCTCAGGCAATCTGCCTACCTTGGCCTCCCAAAGTGCTGGAGTTACGGGTGTGGACCACTGTGCCTGGCCAAAAAAACCTTTATATTTTTATTTTTAGATATAGGGTCTTGCTCTGTCACCCAGGATGGGATGCAGTGACGTGATCATAGTTCATGGTAACCTTGAGCTCCTAGGCTCAAGGGATCCTCCTGCCTTAGCCTCCCAAGCAGCTAGGATGACAGGTGTAAGCCACCATGCCTGGATTCAATTTTATGTTTATATTTGATTGATAGCTTAGCTGAGAATATAATTCTAGTTGGAAGTTATTAGCCCTCAAAATTTTGAAGGCATCATTTCACTTTCATTGTGCTAGATTGTCTGTTGTCCAGCTATACATCTCCATTATTCCTTCTAGAGTTCACTCTGCATTAAAGAAGAGAAACCTGCAGTTACATGTGCCAGAATCCCCTCCTTCATTTGATTCCAAGTTGGAGTTTGCCAATGAGATGCACTTGTGTGAGAAGCAAAGCAGAAAAGAAAAACCATTGTTCAACAGAGGCAGTTGAAGGCAGACACGTGGACTGAAGGCAAGATCTTGAGAGTTACCTGTTTGGGTGCTATAAGCAGCTGGGATTGAAGGCAGTGGCTTGCCTTAGATTGTTGAGATTTTTTCCATGGCTTGCAGGTGAAGTTCTGTGAATCACTTCTACTGGCTGCTCTGCTGACCTTCACATCCTCAACACTTAGCTCTTTTTTTTTTTGTTTTTGAGATGGAGTCTCACTCTGTTGCCCAGGCTGGAGTGCAGTGGTGCGATCTCGGCTCACTGCAACCTCTGTCTCCCAGGTTCAAGTGATTCTCCCGCCTCAGCCCCCTCAGTAGCTGGGATTATAGGCACATGCCACCATGTCCAGCTAATTTTTGTATTTTTTGTAGAGACGCGGTTTCACCATGTTGGCCAGGCTGGTCTCGAACTTCTGACCTGGTGATCCGCCTGCCTCAGCCTCCCAAAGTGCTGGGATTACAGGTGTGAGCCTTGTGTCCGGCCATTATTTTTTTATTTTTTATTTTTTAAAAATTCTTCATGGTAACAAAATGCCTGCTGCAACTGCAAACATCACATCCGTGCATGACGTCTAAAATAGGAAAAAGAGAGTACAGATGCTCTTCTTCATGCATTCGTCTTATTTTATCAGGAGCATAAATTGTTTCAAAGTTAGACCAGAGTGATTGGGCAAATTTGTATACCTACCTCATGCCCACCCCTAAATCACAGCAAAAGGAAAGGGAAACCATCAGGATTAATTAGCTGGGGCTGGGGGCAGAGCATATTTCTGCCTATGCCTGCACAAATTGAAGCTCTTCGAGCAAGAAATAAGGGGAAATGGCTGTTAAGAAGGCAACCAACTCTGTCTGCCATGTTCCTCATGTAAGGATACTGCATGTAACATTGCAGACTTTTTTTTTTTTTTTTTTTTTGAGACGGAGTCTCGCTCTGTCGCCCGGGCTGGAGTGCAGTGGCCGGATCTCAGCTCACTGCAAGCTCCGCCTCCCGGGTTCACGCCATTCTCCGGCCTCAGCCTCCCGAGTAGCTGGGACTACAGACGCCCGCCACCTCGCCCGGCTAGTTTTTTGTATTTCTTAATAGAGACGGGGTTTCACCATGTTAGCCAGGATGGTCTCGATCTCCTGACCTCGTGATCCGCCCGTCTCGGCCTCCCAAAGTGCTGGGATTACAGGCTTGAGCCACCGCGCCCGGCCACATTGCAGACTATTGATCAGTGGACAACCAGTAGGAAAAACCAGATTTTAAAAAGTGTTCTAAATTCCTCACAATTATGTAATGTCATTTAATCCATCAGTAGGAGAGATGACGAAGGTAACATTTTATAAGAATGAAATATCTGACAGGAATTAGCAAAAGTTTCAGAGTTGGCCTTAGGAATAAAGTGAAGACAAAATAATAAGAATTTGATTAAATTCACAGAACCAGATATATTACATTAATATTAATAGCAAAAGAAGCAAAGAAAGAAGATATATCCAAAGGGTAAAAAGTATATTTGAAGTGTTTTGGGATTTCTACTCATGAAAGAAATGCTTCTCAGTTAGGGGAAAAGTCAGCAGACTTCTCTATGTAGCTGACGAGGTTAGCTAGTCCTGCTACTTTTGATGAATTATTAGAAGACTCACCCACTTAGAAAAAGCTGTGTGCATTTAAAACAAATCATTAATAATGAAATTGATTGTAACTTGTGAAAAACAGAACAAACAGGTATCTGTACTTCTGCTTGAAATATTAGTTCTTGAGTTTTGAAGAGATTATGCCAGTCAGGTTATTAGTCCCATGTAACAAAACTTTGGCTAGTTAAAGCAGAAATAGGCCAGGTGCAGTGACTCACGCCTATAATCCCAGCACTTTGAGAGGTTGAGGTGAGTGGATCATGAGGTCAGGAGATCAAGGCCGTCCTGGCTAACACGGTGCCATCCCATCTCTACTAAAAATACAAAAAATTAGCCAGGCATGGTGGCGCGTGCCTATAGTCCCAGCTACTCGGGACGCTGAGGCAGGAGAATCACTTGAACCTGGGAGGTAGAGCTTGCAGTGAGTCGAGATCGCGCCACTGGACTCCAGCCTGGGTGACAGAGTGAGACTCCATGTCAAAAAAAAAAAAAAAGAAATTATTGAGGTCTAATTTAGAGCTCACAGAAACTCTGGGAGGGCCAGAGTTAGACTTGGCAGCTTGACAGAAACAAATGACTTGGTGGATACAGCAAAGATTTCATGACAGTGTCTGTCACTGAAGACCCTGTTAGAGCACCCTCCCTTCCACTGCTGTCTGTTGTGAAGACCTTCATGGGAATGGCACCTCCACTGGAGCCCTCCCTGGAAGCATGGGTTCTGTGCACCGCCTGTTTTCTTGTACTGTTCTGCAAATTGAATCTTCATATGGGTGTATCTGGCTAGTAAGGCCTGTGCCACAAGTCAGCATGCCGGCTGCAAGAAGGGCTGAGAAGTCCAGTTTCTGATTTCCACCTTTGAGGGTGAGACTTACAATGTGTAGAATTCTCCAGACATAGGAATTCTGAGCAAAAGATGCTGATATGATTTGGCTGTATGTCCTCACCCAAATCTCATGTTGAATTGTAATTCCCAGTGTTGGGGGAGGGACCTGTTAGGAGGTGATTGGATCATGGAGGCAGTTTCCCCCCTTGCTGTTCTCATCATAGTGGGTGAGTTCTCACAAGATTTGATGATTTAACAGTGTGTAACACTTCCCCCTTCTCTCTCTCTCCTTCTCTGCCATAGTAAGATGTGCTTCCTCCCCTTTCCCTTCTGCCATGATTGTAAGTTTCCTGAGGCCTAGTCATGCTTCCGTACAGCCTGTGGAACTGTGAGTCAATTAAACCTCTTTTCTTCATAAATTACCCAGTCTCAGTTCTTTTTTTTTTTTTTTTTTTTTTTTTGAGATAGGGTCTCACTCTGTCATCCAGGCTGGAGTGCAGTGATGAGATCTTGGCACACTGCGGCCTCTACCTCCAGGACTCACGCAGTCCTCTTGTCTCAGCCTCCTGAGTAATTGGGACTACAGGCATGCACCACTATGCCCTGCTAATTTTTGTATTTTTTGTAGAGATGGGGTTGTGCTGTGTTGCCCAGGCTGGTCTTGAACTCCTGGGCTCAAGCAGTCTCTCACCTTGGTCTCCCAAAGTGTGTGTGGGTAGTGGGTGATCAGGTAGTTCTTTATAGCAATGTGAGAATGGAACAGACTAATACAGCATCTGTGAATAGAACACATGTCAAATTGAGTAACAGGCTTAAGAGCATGGAGTCAGGTATACCTTAGTTCAAGTCCAGCCCCACAGCTTCCCGCCTGAGTCATTCTGGGTAACTTCTTTACCTTTGTAAGCTTGTTTCATCGTTTGTAAAATATGTATGATAATAGTGGCTACATCACAGAGGTGCTATTAAAATTAAATGAGAAAGGATGGGCACGGTGGCTCACGTCTATAATCTCAGCACTTTGGGAGACCAAGGCAGGTGGATCCCTTGAGTCCAGGAGTTTGAGACCAGTCTGAGCAACATGGTGTGACCCTGTATCTACAAAAAATAAAAAAATTGGCTCACGCCTGTAATTCCAGCACTTTGGGAGGCGTAGGCGGGAGGATCACGAGGTCAGGAGATCAAGACCATCCCGGCTAACATGGTGAAACCCCGTCTCTACTAAAAATACAAAAAATTAGCCAGGCGTGGTGGCAGGCGCCTGTGGTCCCAGCTAATCGGGAGGCTGAGGCAGGAGAATGGCATGAACCTGGGAGGGGGAGCTTGCAGTGAGCAGAGATTGCGCCACTGCACTCCAGTCTGGGCAACAGAGAAGACTCTGTCTCAAAAAAAAAAAAAAAAAAAAAAAAAAATTAGCTGGGTGTGGTGGCATGCACCTGTAGTCCCAGCTACTTGGGAGGCTGAGGCAGGAGGATCACTTAAGGCCATGAGTTTGAAGCTTCAGTGAGGAATGGTTGTGCCACCACACTCCAATCTGGGTGATAGAGACCCTGTGTAAAAAAAAAAAAAAAAGTTTAAATGAGATAAAGCATAAAGCACTTAACCTAGTACCTAGTGCATGGTGAATAAGTCACTGATTACAAGCTTATATTACTATTATTATTGATCTTCTTGTTGGTATTGTTACTGGTGTTTATGTAGGACAATCAAAGCTGATGATATAAAATTTAACCATTATAGCACATTAGGTAGTTTCTGTCCCAGGAATTACAGTTTGGGAATTAAATTCAGAGCTCCCTTTTCCGGTTTAAAAAAGCCAAGAAGGATTAGTACTAATATTCTGATAATTTATAAATGCCTCTCTCAACTCACCATCTTCCTACATCTTCCTCCTGCTTTATCTGTTTTCGATTACAATCACAGAATGCCAGTTTTAGGTCAACATATGTTCTTGGCTGCATGCAGTGTCTCATGCTGGTAATCCTCACACTTTGGGATGCCATAACAGGAGGATCTCTCGAGCTCAGGAGTTCGAGTCTGCAGTGAGCTATGATTGCACCATTGCACTCCAGCCATGGCAACAGAATGAGACCCTGTCTCTAAGAAAAAAAGAAAAAGAAATCACAATGTAGTCACTTCTATCACCATCTATTGGTATAAGGGAGTCACTAAAACCAAACCAAATTTGAGGGAAGGTGAATTAGACTACACTTCTTGAGAGGAGAGTGACAAAGTCACATTGCTGAAGAACATATGGGAAAGAAGATATTGTTGAGGCTTCTTTGGAAAATGCAATCTCCCATAACCTGATAGGGTGAGGGTGATTGAGCCTATTTCAGCCTGGCATTGAAAGCTTGGTATGTTATTACATGAGAAAGGCAGGTTATAGAACAACACGTATGGTATGACTCCATTTTTGCTTACAAATATGCAAAGTCATATGTGTATGTGTGTGCGTGTGTGTGTGTGTGTGTGCATGTGGGTAGTGGGTATGATGTATCAAGGACAAAAAATGGGTGTGTTAGTCCAGTTTCACACTGTTATAAAGAACTATCTGAGACTGGGTAATTTATAAAGGAAAGAGGTTTAGTTGACTCACCATTCTGCATGGCTAGGAGGCCTCAGGAAACTTACATTCATGGTGGAAGGCAAAGGGGAAGTAAGGCACGTCTTACATGGCAGTAGGAGAGAGAGAGCAATGGGGAACTGTTAAACACTTTTAAAACCATCAGATCTTGTGAGAACTCACTCACTATCATGAGAACAGCATGGGGGAAATCAACCCCATGATCCGATCACCTCCCACCAGGTCCCTCCCCTGACACGTGGGGATTACAGTTCCACATGAGATTTGGGTGGAACACAGAGCCAAACCATATCAGTGTGCTAGAAATGTAACTTAATTATTTTCTAAAACTCAATTTGTGATTTCTTTTCTTTTCTTTTTTTTTTTTTCCGATATGAAGTGTCACTCTGTCACCCAGGCTGGAGTGCAGGAGTGCAGTGGCATGATCTCGGCTCACTGCAACCTCTGCCTCCTGGTTCAAGCAGTTCTCCTGCATCAGCCTCCTGAGTAGCTGGGATTACAGGCATGCACCACCACGCTTGGCTAATTTTTGTATTTTTAGTAGAGATGGGGTTTCACCATGTTGGTCAGGCTGGTGTCGAACTCCGGACTTCAAGTGATCCACTCGCCTCAGCCTCCCAAAGTGCTGGGATTACAGGTGTGAGCCACTGCATCTGGCCTCAGTTTGTGATTTCCTTCCCTGTATTTCTACCTCCAGAGTCCATCTCCTGCCCATTCATTCTGATACAGAAAATGACACTTAGTTGCTTCCAGGTAATCACAATTGACTTAAGTGGTTTCTTAGTCACTTAAAGCCCTAACACTTTAGAATAGCTTCTTTTCTAGGGTGGGGAAGTGGGGAGAGCTGGTGAGGGGTAAGGCAACACATAGTCTTAGAAACCAAAGCAGTTAATTTTTTTTTTTTTTTTTGAGATGGAGTTTTGCTCTTGTCACCCAGGCTGGAGTGCAATGGTGTAATCTTGGCTCACTGCCACCTCTGCCTCCCAGGTTCAAGCGACTCTCCTGCCTCAGCCTCCCGTGTAGCTGTAATTACAGGCACAAACCACCATGCCCGGCTAATTTTTGTATTTTTAGTAGATACGAGGTTTTGCCATGTTGGTCAGGCTGGTCTCAAACTCCTGACCTCAGGTGATCTGCCTGCCTTGGCCTCCCAAGGTGCTGGGATTACAGGCGTAAGTCACTGTACCTGGCCTAGTTAACATTTTATATATCAGCTTGCAACATGTGCATAGGAATGCTACAAATGTACATTCTGGATTATAAGAAAATATGGGACTTTCCCCCATTTCTTTTTATCTGTATTTCTAACTTTTATACTATAAGGACATATATTATTTATGTGTATATATATACACTATGTTATATACTATTTATATGCTGTTTACTTATAGGATTAATTTTTCAATCCACATAATCAGGATCGATCAATATTTTTTAATATCAAATAATCCCAGGATATAAATCTAATTACTATAATACAATAGTATTCAATTAATCATTAGTGTATTATTGCCAATGGGAAATTTAAGAAGTATGTTTAAAAGAGTAGAGTTATAACCCAGTTGAACCTCTTTGATTAGTTTTATCAGAAGAGGATGAAGTCAATCGAGGAAGAGTAAATGCTGATATAGTTTAGGGGCAGCTCCTAGTTTAGGTTAGCTTAGATTGGTAGGTTTTAACTCACCTAGTGGGTCATTCCCAGGACAGAAGAATCCTAGGCTCTTGGCCTGGAGCTATTGGTTTGCTCTAGGGTAAAAATTTGGATCCTAGTCAGATTACAAATTTGGTTAAGGCTCATATAGTCCCTGAGGGAGGGGATATGGGGGTGCTGTTTTTCTTGGCAGTCTCTGCAGTTGCTTCAGCCTGGAGTGCGCTGTTGCTGCCAGGAAGACACGCCTGCCTATGAGAGAGAATGCTTGGCATTCCTGGACAATGAAGCACGGAGAGAAAATGAAGATTCCCTAAGAGTTGCCAATCTCCTTGAAAATAAATCAGATTTCAACCTGGGCAACATGGTTAAACCCCGTCTCTACAAAAACTACAAAAGTTAGCTGGACGTGGTGGCATGCGCCTGGAGTCCCAGCTACTTGGGAGACTGACGTGTAAGGATCACTTGAGCCTGGGAGGCAGAGGCTGCAGTCAGCCAAGATTGCGCCACTGCACACTTCAGCCTGGGTGACAGCCAGACTCTGGCTCAAAAACAAAAAACAAAACAAAAAGAAAGAAAGAACAAGAAAAATAAGATTATTAGGAGAGCCCTGGGAGAGGAGGATGTGCAATTTGTGTGTGTGTGGTTTTGATTTTGTGTTTTAAAACAAATTGAAAAACTTGATGGGAAATCAGAGGAAAACTTATATCAAGGGAGGATCAGAGGAAGCTTCCAAGCTGCTGAAATCTGTATAATATCATGATTTAAGCCACGGAGATAATCTAGGAATGAACTTTTTAGATAGAAAAAGAGGTGATGTGTTTTTCTTGAATAGACCTGTTGATTTATTGATTCTGATTTTTTTTTTTTGTTTTTTGTTTTCTGTTTTTTTTTTTTTTTCCCTAGGAACTCAAGACCTGCTGGTGTAAACAAAACCTTAATAGCATTTTGATTTCTAAAGGTTTATGTTCATTGTTTCTAAAGTTTTAATAATGAGGAAAGTGAAAAAAATTTATTATTATAAATATCAATTGCAAGAAATCATATTAAAACAATGTCCTTAAAGTTTAAGATTTTTCCCACTTTAAATTCCTGGAAATATAAAAACACAATCTTTCAGTTTTTCTTGTTGAAATAATAAAGTGTTCTGAATAAATCTACTGATTTTATATAGAGTTCTATGGCTTTGATACTATAAAATGAAATGGTTTGAGATGGAAATAATTCAATTATTTTAAATATTCCTGCAATTCTTAAGTGTGTAGCCTTATTGGGAACCTAAAGTTGAATAAGACAATTGTCTAGTGTCTGTATTTACAGTGTAGGTCCCTGCTGGAAAATTTCATTGAGGTTTCTTTTTCTTTCCTTCCTTCTTTTTTTTTTTTTTTTTGAGACAGAGTCTCAATCTGTTGCCCAGGCTGGAGTGCAGTGGCTTGATCATAGCTCACTGAAGCCTCCACCTCCCTGACCCAAGCGATTCTTCCACCTCAGCCTCTTGGGTAGCTGGGATTATAGGCACTTACCACCACGCCTGGCTAATTTTTAAATTATTCTGTGTTTCACTATGTTGCTCAGGCTGGTCTTGAACTCCTGGCTCAAGAAATCCACCTGCCTTGGCCTCCCAAAATGTTGGGGTTACAGGTGTGAGCCACCGTGCCTAGCCCCAACTCATAGTTTTTAATTGCTGTGAATGCTCCGTGGTGTGCATCATTAGGAGGAGAGCTTTTTAAGAAGGCAAGAGAATTTGACAAATGTGGCAGAGATGGTCAATAAGAAGGGTTACACATTGGGAGATTTAGTAGTGTGGAGGCCAGTGGCAATGTTTGGTGGAGCAGGTTCTTGGGGTCATGGGGGTAGAAGCCAGACTGCAACAAGCAGAGGCCTGTTTGGGAGGAGAGCAAGTTAGACATTGAGTGCATTCAGCCTGTGAGGGAAGCTGGACCACGCAGGGAAGGAGCAAGGGGATGAAGAATCAAGGAAGAGCTTGGAATTTTTAAGCTTTTGTTTTCTGAATAATCCATGTTCAATGTAGAAAAATTAGGAAATTCAGATGAGCAGAAAGAAAATAACAAAATGGAAAGTGTATTCACTTCTTAGGGCTACCGTAACAAATTACCACAAACTGGGTACCTTGAAAACAACACAAATGTTGTTTTTGTTTCTGTTCACATCATTCTGGAGGCTAGAAGTCTGAAATCAGAGTGTCAATATGGCTGTGCTCCCTCTGAAGGCCCTACGGGAGTACCCTCCCTTGCCTCTTCCTAGTTTCTGGTGGTTGCTGGCAATTGTTGATGTTCCTTGGCTTGTAGCCACGTCCCTCCAATCTCTGCCTCCATCATCACAGGGTGTTCTTCCTGTGTGTCTCCTCTGGGTCTGTTTTCTCTTATAAGGACACCAATCATTAGATGAGGACTCATCCTAATCTAAAAGGATATCATCTTTTTTTTTTTTATGAGACGGAGTCTCACTCCGTTGCCCAGGCTGCAGTGCAGTGGCGTGATCTTGGCTCACTGCAACCTCCGCCTCCTGGGTTCAAGTGATTCTCCTGCCTCAGCCTCCCAAGTAGCTGGGATTACAGGCATGTGCCACCACACCTGGCTAATTTTTGTATTTTTAGTAGAGATGGGGTTTCACCATGTTGGCCAGACTGGTCTTAAACTCCTGACCTCCGGTGATCCTCCCACCCTGGCATCCCAAAGTGCTGGGATTACAAGTGTGAGCCACTGCACCCTACCAAGACCTCATCTTAATTTAACTAATTATATCAGCAAAGACCCTCTTTCCAAATGTGGTCACATTCTGAGGTTCCAGGTAGACATGAATTATTGGGGAACACTATTTGACCTAGTATTTCTTTTTCCTTTCTTTCCTTTTTCTTTCCTTTGTTTCCTTTCTTTCTTCCTTCCTTCCTTTCTTTCTTTCTTTCTTGACACAGATCTCACTCTGTCACCCAGGCTGAGGAGTGCAGTGGTGCCATTTTGGCTCACTATAATCTCACCTTTGAAGCTTAAGCTATCTTCTCACCTCAGTCTCCTGAGTAGCTGGGACCACTAGTATGTTTTACCATGCCAGGCTAATTTTTTTTATATATATATATTTTTGGTAGAGACAGAGCTTTGGCAAGTTGCCCAGGCTGGTCTCAAACTCGTGGGCTTAAGCAATCTGCCCACCTTGGCCTCCCAAAGTGCTGGGATTATAGGCATGAGCCACTGCGCCTAGCTAGTATATTATTTTCCCCTCTCCCCTCCTCCCTTTTTCTCTCTCTCCCTCTCTGTCTCTCAAAGGATGAGGGGAAGCATGAGCATGTTTATAGATGAAGTGAAAGAGTTAGGAGAAAAGAAGAGGTTGGAGATAAATCTTAGATACTTGATAGATCAGAGTCTCAGCAGAGAATGGAGAGATGGGTTGGAGAGCACTGGGGAAGGGGATGGACCTGGGGCCTGCCTAGGTCACACAGCCTTGCCTGGTTTCTGACTCCCAGCCTGATGCAGAATCACTCTCCTCAAGAGCATCCTCCCTAGGTACAGCCTTTCATGGGTCAGGCTTAGCAAAGGGTGTGATGGGAGGGAAGTGGAACATGCCCCAAATGGGATCAAATGCAGGGCTCTGGGAGAGAGCCGACTGGAAGGATGCTTGCATCCTACCCTCTACCTCCTCTCTGGGATTTCAGGAAAACATAATGATCATAATGATATTTTTATGTTTTCCTGTGATGTTGGTCATCTTCCTCCCCGCTTCAAGTTTTGCCTGTATCTTATAAACTGGAAAAACCCAAGAAATTCCTATATTCTGTGTAGTTCAATAGTAGGTAGTAGCCTCTGTCAGTTCCCAACACTTAAACTTGGAAGCAAATTTAGCTAGTATGTTTTTATTTGCTTGTGAATAAGCTACATGTTTAATCAAGTACATCAGATATGGAATTTTATTTTATTATATTTTAAATTTTTATTTATTTATCTTTTTTGAGACAAAGTCTCCCTTTGTTGCCCAGGCTGGAGTGCAGTGGTGTGATCTCGGCTCACTGCAACCTCCACCTCTCAGATTCATGTGATTCTCCTGCTTCAACCTCCTGAATAGCTGGGATTACAGGCGTGCTCCACCGTGCCTAGCTAATTTTGTATTTTTAGTAGAGACGGTGTTTCATCATGTTGGCCAGGCTGGTCTCGAACTCCTGACCTCAGGTGATCTGTCTACCTTGACCTCCCAAAGTGCTGTGATTACAGGCATAAGCCACTGCGCCCGGCCAGATATGGCAATTTTAAATGCAGCCCAAATTATAAGATATTTTATGCTGTTAACCTTTGGAATTATTACATACATCTCAACAATTCTACAAATTTCTGTTAACTTTGTGGTTCTAAATCCACACTTTTAAAACCAATAGGTGTATGTTCACTGAGGGAGCAGATCTGAAAGACTGTGGAAAAGTCCTTTCTATTTTTTATTATATTTTATTTTTATTTTTTGAGACAGGATCTCACTCTGTTGCCCAGGATGGAGTACAGTGGCACAATCTTGGCTCACTGCAACCTCCACTTCTGGGCTCAAGTGATCCTCCTGTCTCAGCCTCCCTACAGGTGTGCACCACCATGCCAGGCTAATTTTTGTATTTTTTTGTAGAGATGGAGTTTCACCATGTTGCCCAGGCTTGTCTCAAGCTCCTAGGCTCAAGTCATCTGCCTGCCTCGGACTCCCAAAGTGCTGGAATTATAGATGTGAGCCTCTGTGCCCTGCCAAAAAGTCCTTTCTAGAGTAGAAAATCATCCCTATTACAATTCTGTGTAGACTCTAGCATGTGGTGCTTCCTAGTTAGCCTTTGTGTATTGGTTCATCCTTTAGACATTAAGTACCAGAAAACTGAACTCAAGCTTATATATATGCTTTTGAACTCAAACTTATGTAATTTATTAGAGAGTTTGTTGGCATATGCCACTGCAGTCTAGGAGTTTGATCTAGGAGCTCAGTGATGTCATCCAGAGCTTAGTTTATATTTTCAATTCTGTCTTCGATGGTACCAGCTTTATCCAAAGGCTACCTACCCTCATGGGGGCAAGATGGCTGTCAACAGCTCTTGGGTCTACATACTTCTCCATGTAAGAGAAAATTATACTTTTTTCTCCAACTATCAAAGGAAATGTTGGGCTTCACTCTGATTATATGAGTTTAGGTGATGTGCTCAGCAATTGCTATGATCTGTGAGATGCCACACAATTGGCTCAGGTCATTAAGGGCCTGAAGCAGCTAAAATGGTATAAATTCCACCCATGGCTAAGCACAAAGAGGCGTTTTCTTCAAGGAAACTCTGGAATCCTTTTTTTTTTTTTTTTTTTTTTTTGAGACGGAGTCTTGCTCTGTCACCCAGGCTGGAGTGCTGTGGCCGGATCTCAGCTCACTGCAAGCTCCGCCTCCCGGGTTCCCGCCATTCTCCTGCCTCAGCCTCCGGAGTAGCTGGGACTACAGGCGCCCGCCACCTCGCCCGGCTAGTTTTTTTGTATTTTTTAGTAGAGACAGGGTTTCACCGTGTTCGCCAGGATGGTCTCGATCTCCTGACCTCGTGATCCGCCCGTCTCGGCCTCCCAAAGTGCTGGGATTACAGGCTTGAGCCACCGCGCCCGGCCCTGGAATACTTTTAGAAGCGGGAGAAAATGGGGAATGAATTTTGCATGGTCAAGCCTACAATTGTCCACTATACTTGCTTCTTTATCCTCTGCTAATCATGATTTCTTAGCTTCTCCTGCAACTGGAACCTCTTGAACTTGATTTATAATCCCCATGCCCTGTCCCATTCCCTACTAACTCTTCTCATTCTATTCACATAAGAGGTCTGTTCCCTATTTATTTATTTTTTTTAGTTAGAGACGGAGTCTCGCTCTGTCGCCCAGGCTGGAGTTAAGTGGTGCGGCTCAATGCAAGCTCCGCCTCCCGGGTTCACGCCATTCTCCTGCCTTAGCCTCCCGAGTAGCTGGGACTACAGGCACCCGCCACCATGCCCGGCTAATTTTTTTGTATTTTTAGTAGAGACTGGGTTTCACTGTGTTAGCCAGGATGGTCTCTATCTCCTGACCTCATGATCCGCCCGCCTCGGCCCTGCAGAGTGCTGGGATTATAGGCATGAGCCACCGCGCCCGGCTCTTCTTACTAAATAGAAGTATTGTTCTGTAGAAAGGTGGAAATTTCCCTGGAACCCATTCTTCCCTGCCCAAAGCAGTAAGCCCGGGACAAAAAGCCCCTCCTAGAATGCTGACAGCAAGGACCAGAGGAACAATACGATCTGAGGGTCAGAGCATCCCAGAAACATGGCCAGTTTAAAACCAACACTTGGCCAGCGCGGTGGCTCACACCTGTAATCCCAGCACTTTGGGAGGCCGAGGCGGGCGGATCACGAGGTCAAGAGATAGAGACCATCCTGGCCAACAGGGTGAAACCCCGTCTCTACTAAAAATACAAAAATTAGCTGGGCGTGGTGGCGCATGCCTGTAGTTCCATCTACCCAGGAGGCTGAGGCAGGAGAATCGCTAGAACCTGGGAGGTGAAGGTTGCAGTGAGCCAAGATCATGCCACTGCACTGCAGCCTGGGCGACAGAGTGAGACTCCGTCTCAAAAACAAAAACCAAACAAACAAAAAACCCAACACTGGCCATGGAAATGGACTCATCATTACGACTCTAGTTCAGCACACACAAGGTGTATAGGAAAACCAGTAGGATAGGCCTGATGACCCTGGGCAAGTAGTCAAGGGTAAAGTTTCTTAGATGATGAGAGGTCTGGTACTTCTAGTCTCTAACATGCATTCTTGAGTAGGGGTGTGATGTACCCTACAGAGGACATACTGGCCCCTGTAGCTTGACAACACAGGGAGACCAGGACCAGGCAGATGTGTGCAGGACCTTGAAGGCAAGAGAGTTAAAAAAAATATCTAAGTGGGAAGAGCATCTCCCACTCAGTGCAGTGAGCTTCAGGCATTCATCAGATGTTCAGTGAGTTCTGATTAGGGACTGTGCTGGCCTTGGAGCTATAATGAGGAACACTTTGTTCCTGCTCACACAGAAACTACAATAGGTGGGGGTGTGTATTACTTAAGTTTCTTTTGGCTTTAGGAGGCAGAAGTGACCTTGCGAGCTTGTTGGAAGAATATTAGAGGTTCTTAGAGAATTTGCAGAAGACAGCTTGGGGCCCCTTACTAGCCAGAGGTTAATAACATCCTCTGAAGAGTGATATTATTTGTGTGAAGGAGTTTCAGTGTCCAATCTTTGTATGACTCAGTCCCAAATTGCTACGGGGAGACCGTGACCCAGCTGGAGTAAATCATCTGTGGTTCGGGGTTAAGGTTGCACTTGGTTGCAATCCTACCTGTGTGTATTGAGTGTATCCCCACTTCCTTCCCTGTAAGTTGAGTGCCCCAGAGATGGGCAGAATGCATGAACCTGAAAGCCACTGTCCTCTGGACAGAGAGGTAGACAGGTAGACAAGCACCCAGCAATTACAGCTCAGTCATCAGTGCTGTGCTAGGGGAAGCATAGAATTGTGTGAGAATACATCAGTCAAGACCCATTTGGAGGCAAGGTTTAGAAACCCAACTTATGTTTTAGGGGTTGTTGCAAGTTTTTTTTTCTTCCAACTTTTATTTTAAGTTCAGGGGTACATGTGCAGGATGTGCACGCTTGTTACATAGCTAAACGTCTGCCATGGCAGTTTGCTGCACAGATCATCACATCACCTAGGTACTAAGCCCCAGCATCCATTAGCTATTCTTCCTGATGCTCTCCCTCCTCCCACCCCCGACCCTCTACAAGCCCAACTTAAACCAACTTAGGCAAAAAAAGGGGACTTATTAGAAGGCTCACCCTGAGAAGGATGAGTGGCAGGTGGTATCAAGGTCATTGGAACAGGCGATTTGAGTGCTGCTAGGTCTTCTTTTCTCAGTCTCTCAATTCTGCTTCTGTCTCTGTGTTGTTAACTTCTTTCTCTTAGAAAAGCTTTCTTTACATAGCAAGAAATGTGGTCACTGGCAATTCCTGAGTCTCACCATCTCCTGGACTCACCAACAGAGAATAAATAAATCTTCAGCTTCAGTTACAAAAATCCTAGGGAATGACAAAGATTGATTGGCTTTACATATGAGTCCATCCGGCCGGGCACAGTGGCTCATGCCTGTAATCCCAGCACTTTGGGAGGCTGAGGTGGGTGGATCACCTGAGGTCAGGAGTTCTAGACCAGCCTGGCCAACATGGTAAAACCCTTTCTCTACAAAAAAAAACAAAAATTAGCTGGGTGTGGTGGCAGGCGCCTGTAATCCCAGCTACTCGGGGTGTTGAGGTAGGAGAATTGTTTGAACCCGGGAGGCAGAGGTTGCAGTGAGCTGAGATCACGCCATTGCACTCTAGCCTAGGGGACAAGAGTAAGACTTTGTCTCAAAAAAAAAAAAAAAAAAAAAGATGTGAGTCCATCCCTGCATCAATGGAGTGTTCCTGGAGAAGTAGAATAATGTAAAACCATATGCCCCACTAAAGCTATATGATGATTTAATGACAAACCAAAACGATTAACATCAAGTACTTTAGGTTAATAGTCCTGTACTAGTTATCTATTGCTGCATAATTAATTACCCCAGACTTCGTGGCTTAAAACAACAATAAATATTTATGATTTCACATAGTCTCTGTGGTTTGAAATTTAGGACTGACTTAGCTGGGTGGGTCTGCCTCAGGGTCTTTCATGATACTGCAGTCAAGGTGTTGGCTGGGGCTACAGTCATCTGAAGGCTTGACTGGGGCTGGTGGATCCAGTTCTAAGATGGCACACAAGAGTAAGCTCACTCAGTTCCTCCCTATGTGGGTTTCTCCACAGGCAGCTTGAGTGTTCTCATGACGTGGTGGCTGCCTTCTCTCAGGGTGAACAAGCCAAGAGAGTGCAAGGTGAAAGCCACAACATCTGTTTTTTTTTTTTTTTTTTTTTTTTTTGAGAAGGAGTCTTGCTCTGTCGCCCAGGCTGGAGTGCAGTGGCATGATTTCAGCTCACTGCAACCTCCTTCTCCCAGGTTCAGGGGATCCTTCTGCCTCAGCCACCCGAGTAGCTGGAATTACAGGTGCATGCTGCCACGCCTGGCTAATTTTTGTATTTAGTAGAGATGGGATTTCATGGGGGTTTCACCATGTTGGCCAGGCTGGTCTCGAACTCCTGACCTCAAGTGATCTGCCTGCCTCAGCCTCCCAAAGTGCTGGGATTACAGGTGTGAGCCACCGCACCCGGCCTCACTTTGAATTTCTGAAAGAGGGATAGAATAAATAACCATAGCACAGCTTCCTTCTTTTTTTCTTTTTTCTTTTTAGAGATAGAGTCTCTGTCATCCAGCTGGAGTGCAGTGGCATGATCTCGGCTCACTGCAAGCTCTGCCTCCCGGGTTCAAACAATTCTCATGCCTCAGCCTTCCAAGTAGCTGGGGCTACAGGTGTGCACCACCACGTCTTGCTAATTTTTGTATTTTTGGTAGAGATGGGGTTTCACCATTTTAGCCAGGTTAGTCTTAAACTCCTGGTCTCAAGCAATCCACCTGCCTCGGCCTCCCAGAGTGCTGGGATTACAAGTGTGAGCCACTGTGCCCAGCCAGCATAGCTTCTTTCTCATTCTCCAGCTTTTCCTCTAGTGGGCCTTTCTCCCGTCTGCCATCTCTCTTTCCTTCCCTCTAGAAGCATATCAGACTGCTGTCTGTCTCCTGTTAAAAACATAAGCTTCTGGCCAGGTGTGTTGTCTCACACCTATAAGGCCAGCACTTTAGAAGGCTGAGGTGGGAGGATTACTTGAGTCGAGGAATTTTAGACCAGCCTGGGCCACATAGTGAGACCCCTGTATCTACAAACAAAATAAAAAAATTAGCTGGGCATGGTGGTGGATATTCATAGTCCCAGCTTCTCAGGAGACTGAGATGGGAGGATCACTTGCACCCAGAAGGTTGAGGCTGCAGTGAGTCATGATCATGCCACCTCTCTCCAGCCTGAGTGACAGAATGAGACCCCGTTTAAAAAAAAAAAAAAAAAGGCTGGGTGCGGTGGCTCACACCTGTAATCCCAGCACTTTGGGAGGCCAAGGTGGGTGGATCACCTAAGGCCGGGAATTCGAGACCAGCCTGACCAACATGGAGAAATCCCGTCTCTACTAAAAACACAAAATTAGCCAGGCGTGGTGGCGCATGCCTGTAATCCCAGCTACATGGAAGGCTGAGTCAGGAGAATCGCTTGAACCCGGGAAGCGGAGGTTGCAGTGAGCCAACATTGCACCATTGCACTCCAGTCTGGGCAACAAGAGTGAAACTCTATCTCAACAAAACAAAACAAAACAAAGAAAAAGAAAAATAAGCTTCTGGTAAAGCAATACAGTTTCATCTGGAGTTGGTCATTCTTGACCCTCCAAAGCCTTCTTGTCCATTTGTTCAGTACACATCATGAAAACCTAGGAGTGATTAAAAAGGAAAGGAACACATTGTCTCATGAAGGTGGGTAGTCAGTCTAAGGAAGTTCTGCAAGAGAAATTTTACAAAGCTCTGTATATTGGCCATGGTGCTGGATGATACTGAGTCATAAAGTAATGAATATTATTTGAAGGCCAATAATCATTCACACATGAAAGTTTGGGCTGCTTCTTTAAGATATGTTTGTGTGGGGGAAACAAGGTACAGGTTAGTAACATCTTATACTTTCGGTTTTTGCCGACAAATACGAGACCTTCCAGTTTTAGGACTTACCCCATCTCCTCTCATCAGTGTGACTTTGTTGTTATTTCTTTTGTGTAGGTTATTTGTCATGGCAGCAGCTCAGTTTATTTAAAGTGTTTTATCATATTTCTGTGAGCCGGTTATACCATCTTGAATTATTTAATTCAGAGTAAACACTGAGGTGGTGTGTATGTGAAAGAGTCTACACCATATGTGTTTATGGAAATGTGCTTATTGAGATGTCGTTTCCAAGCACAGCATCTGCTCTTGTGCATCTTTTATATTATTTTGCATGGAGTCTACACAATAATTGATCTCCACCATCTGATAGTTT
Source organism: Theropithecus gelada (assembly GCF_003255815.1). Taxonomy (NCBI): domain Eukaryota; kingdom Metazoa; phylum Chordata; class Mammalia; order Primates; family Cercopithecidae; genus Theropithecus; species Theropithecus gelada. Next base: position 57,678,401 of record NC_037679.1, on the reverse strand, counting down.
TCCTTTTCAGACAGTTTCCCTTCTTATGTTCTTGATAAATGATAATGTTTAATATTTGGGAAGAAAAAAGCATCTGAATTAAAAATAAGAATGATCAATAAAATGTCTTCTGAGTTATTTAATTTCCATTATGCAGTGCATGCTGTTTAGAAAGAGCTGAAGTCTGTGCATTTAGAAGAATAAGGTTTTCTGAATATTATCTCAAATGGAAAAGCCCAAGTTTACTCAACCTGTGATTCACACAGAGGTCTAGGTCTCATCGAGACTGCTGAAAATAAAATCCTCCTCTTCATCCATTTTCTATGGACTGAACATTCGGGCTTTGGGTTCCTATAAATGTACTCTGAGTTCCTGTTTACAGTGTTCCGAGGCATCCTGCCTTGCTGCACAAGATGGAGTTTTACAATGTCCGGTGTTACCTAATGGCTTCTTTAAATTGCAAATTCACCTTACCATCCTTGGTTGTCTCTATGGAGAGAAAACTTAGTAAATCCCCAAATACAACCCCACAGAGACCTATACATGCACATGTGCTGAATTCAGAAAACAATGAGTCATGCAATCAACTAGTGTTCATCTATCTTCTTAAAATAGCACTTGAAGTAATTTATTATTAATAACATTTCCTGCTGGGCACAGTGGCTCACACCTGTAATCCCAACACTTTGGGAGGCTGAGGTAGGAGAATTGCTTGAACCTGGGAGGCAGAGGTTGTAGTGAGTTAAGACTGTGCCACTGCACTCCAGCCTGGGTGACAGAGTGAAACTCCATCTCAAAAAACAAAACAAAACAAAACAATGTGTCCTGAGTTTTCAAAACTGGAGAATTGAGCCTATCTAGGGGATAAGCTTCTTGATTTATCAAAAATGTATTGGTTCAAATACAGTAAAGGAACTGCAACCATCTTAACTGTAAAACTGGAGAGGGACTCAAGCACCTTGAAATGTCAGGTTCACTGACATCTCTCTAGTGTGGTTTGCAAACCACTGGCAAGATGCAAGATGATTTTAGGTGGTGCATGGATACGCTTTCAAATGATTTAATCATCGTTTACTTATCCTGGACTGAATAATCTCCCTTTCAAAATTTATGTCTAACCAGAACCTCAGAACATGACCTCATTTGGAAACAGGGCCTTTGCAGATGTAATTAAACAAGGATCTTGATCTCTGGTATCTTTATAAAAGAAAGAGGAGGGATATTTGGACACAAAGACACACAGGGAGAAAAAGGTCATGTGACTATGGAGATAGAGATTGGAATGATGTCTACAAGCCGAGAACACCAAGAAGCCAGGAAAAAGGCATCAGACAATTTTTCCCTGAGAACCTCCAGAAAATCAACACCTTGATTTTGGACTTCTGGCCCCCTGAACTGTGAGAGAATACATTTCTGTTGTTTTAAGCCACTTAGGTTTGTAATGATTTGTTATGGTAGCCCTAGGAATCTAATGCATTTATTCATTCATTCATTCATTCATTCATTTATTTTTGAGACATGGTCTCACTCTGTCGCCCAGGCTGGAGTGCAGTGGCAAGATCATGGCTCACTGTAGCTTCAACCTTCCAGGCTCAAGAAATCCTCCCACCTCAGTCTCCCAAGTAACTGGGACTATGGACGTGAACCACCATGCCCAGATAATTTAAACAATTTTTTTTTTTTTTTTGTAGAGACAGGGGTCTCTCTATGTTGCCCAAGCTGGTCTTGAACTCCTGGGCTCAAGTGATCCTCCTGCCTCGGTATCCCAGATTGCTGGGATTACAGGCGTGAGCTATTGTGCCTGGCCATTTAAAAATATATTACACAAAATAAACATGATGGTATTATAAAACTTGTGATTTCTCAGCTGTTAATGTTTAGACTAATAGTCCCTAAATTTATTTAGGCAGCAAAAAGTGCATTGATTAAATTTCATAGGAGGTAGGGAGATATTGCAAAAATGCTGTGAGTGGTTCATGGATGGATAAGCAGTTTGGGAAAACACTGCTGTTTGCAGCCTGTGGCTCCTTCAACCTGTAGTGGCATGGCGGGAGATCTAGGTCAACATTTATCTGCATTCCTAATAACTCTGTGACTTTGGGTAAAATACGAATAATGGCCTTGAGAAGCCCCATCTTCCTCAGCAGTAAAAATGGGAACAGTAATAAATATCTCACAGGACTTATGTGGGAATTGAGTTATTTTCCTTCAGCCTTGAAATATCAAAAGCTTAGTTATCTGAACCAACTCTGCTGAGTGTGGGGGTGGGGGTGGGCTCCTGGCAGCTGAGTTGATGTACAAAAGAACATTTTGTAATCATTGGCCTCAAATGTGGGTTGCCAGTGATAAATATATAGGGCTGAGCAATATGGGAAGTGAATTGTGGTAAAGTGGTAGGAACTGATGCAAAGAACCTCTGATGAATCACAGCTGAAGTCAACTTTCTATTATTTCTGGGTCTTATCATGCATTTAATGAGTTACAATGTCCTTCATTTCTCTTTTCAATATGATCATGTCACAGTTCATAAAAGTGAGGGAAAGAACTCTAGATGCAATCTGACTTCTATCTTAGATGTAGGAAAACCTTTGTGAATTCAATGTTAATTTCTAGGAATGCTCTAGGATGGTTTACTAAGCAGATGATATGTGAGCACTTAAAGGAGAATATTTTGATAATCAGGAGTTGCATGGATTTTCTGGGATTCAGAATTACTTTGACCACTCAAAGTACTTGTCTGAAACCAGCAATATAAAATGGAGAGGGAATAATAGAGGTAAAATCTATTGTTCGCTAGCAAATGGGTGGGCACTGTGTTAAATGTTATCTCATTTAATCAGTGCTGAAACTCCTGAGTGTAGATATTGCTATTAAAATGCTTTTTTTTTTTTTTTTTTTTTTGAGATGAAGTCTGACTCTGTCGCCTAGGCTAGAGGGCAGTGGCATAATCTTGGCTCACTGCAACCTCCACCTCCTGGGTTCCAGCAATTCTCCTGTCTCAGCCTCCTGAGTAGCTGGGATTACAGGCACCTGCCACCACGCCCGGCTAATTTTTGTATTTTTAGTAGAGATGGGGTTTCACCATGTTGGCCAGGCTGGTCTTGAACTCCTGACCTCAGGTGATCCACCCACCTCGGCCTCCCAAAGTGCTGGAATTACAGGCGTGAGCCACTGCACCCGGCTGATATTACTATTAAAATTCTTATTTTACAGATGGGGAAACTGACTTGATGAAGTTAAGTGACTTGTCCCAGATTTTGTAAATAGAGATTAAATAATTCATTCAAGATCACTGAACAAGGTAGTCTATCCCTAGAGCGGGCACACTTTTCTCTTTTTTTTTTTTTTGGACAAGGTCTCACTCTGTCACCCAGACTGGAGTGCAGTGGCATGATCATGGCTCACTATAGCCTTGACCTCTCAGGCTCAAGCAGATCCTCCCACCTCAGCCTCCCAAGTAACTGGGAGCTGGGACTACAGGTGCACGCCACAACACCTGGCAAATATTTAAATTTTTTGTAGACATAGAGTCTCCCTATGCTGCCCGGGCTGCCCTCGAACCCCTGGGCTCAAGTGGTGCTCCTGTCTCGGCCTCCCAAAATTCTGGGATTACAGGTGTGAGCCACTGCACCCAGTCTGGAATTTTTGTTCTTTTTTTTTTTTTTTTTTTTTTTTGAGATGGAGTCTTGCTCTGTCCCCCAGGCTGGAGTGCAGTGGTGCAATCTTAGCTCACTAAAACCTCCGCCTCCTAGGTTCAAGCAATTCTTCCGGCCTCGGCCTCCCTAGTAGCTGGGATTAGAGGCGTGTACACCACGCCTGGCTAATTTTTGTATTTTTTAGTAGAGAAGAGGTTTTGCAATGTTGGTCAGGCCAATCTTGAACTCTTGACTTCTGGTAATCAACCAGCCTTGGCCTCCCAAAGTGCTGGGATTACAGGCGTGAGCCAGGCGTGAGCCACCAAGCCCAGCTGAGCTTTTGTTCTTAACCTCTGTATTGTGCTATGTGAAAGCTTAAAAAATGTATAGACCAGGAGAAGTGGCTCCTGCCTGTAATCCCAGCACTTGGGGAGGCCAAGGCAGGTGGATTGCTTGAGTTCAGGAGTTTGAGACTGGCCTGGGCAACATGACAAAACCCTATCTACCAAAAAACCTCCCCAAACCAGAAAACAAAACAAAAATTAGCTAAGTATGGTGGCATGCTCCTGTGGTCCTAGCTACTCAGAGGCTGTGGTGGGAGGATCGCTTGAGTCTAGGAGGTCGAAAGACTGTCAAAAAAAAAAAAAAAAAAAAAAAAAAAAAGTAGAAACACAGGAAGGGGAAGAAGGTTATTAAATGGTACAAGAAAAAGAACTTGGTCTTTTGTGTCAGGCAGGTCTTATTACAACTTTGGCTGGCTCTGCCATTTAGCAGTTAGTTGACCTAAGGCAAAGTACTTAAACTCTACAAATCTCAGATTTCTCATCTGTAAAGTGAATGCAGTAGTATGTACCCCATAGAATTCCTGGGAGGATTAAGTATGATGAAATATATCCATACAATGAGGGTTCATGGGATATGGCCAGCATTGTACCAAGTATTTTACTGGTTTTATTTTATTTTTGAGACAGGGTCTTGCTCTGTCACCCAGGCTGGAGTGCAGTGACCTGAACATCGGTGACTGCAGCCTCGACCTCTTGAACTCAAGCAATCCTCCCACCTCAGCCTCCCAAGTAGCTGAGACTACAGGCATGTGCCACCATGCCCAGCTAATTTTTTTGCTTTTTTTGTAAAGATGGGGTCTTGCTATATTGCCCAAGCTGTTCTCGAACTCCTGGGCTCAAGTGATCCTCCCACCTCGGCCTCACAAAGTGCTGGGATTACAGGTATGAGCCACCACACCCAGCCCTGTACAGAGTATTTTAATTGAGGCAATTTACTTAATCTTTACAACAATGCTTTGAGGCAGGTATGCTCATCATTCCTATTTTACAGATGAGAAAACTAAGATTTAGAGGATTAAGTGACTTGTCCATGGTTACACAGTCAGCACATGGTAGAGCAGGAATTCAAACTCAGGAAGTATGAATCCAGAGTATAAGCTCTCATCTACTTTTACTGTGTTACCTTCCTGTGTGAAAAAGACTTGGAAGTTGGAGTTATATACAAGCTTGATAGGATTCTACAAGTATGGCAGCTTGCAAAAAGCCCTCAATTCAGATTTAGGGTACATTTATACAAAAATGGCATCCAGTGCATACATTCTGTGCTGTTGTGGTTGCATCTGCAGTATTGTGTTCAAATTTGTATGATACCTTTTATTTTTTACGTTTTTCTGAGACGGAGTTTCACTCTTGTTGACCAGGCTGGAGTGCAATGGCACAATTTTGACTCACTGCAACCTCTGCATCCTGGGTTCAAGCGATTCTACTGCCTCAGCCTCCCTAGTAGTGGGATTACAGGCGCCCACCACCACGCCTGGCTAATTTTTTGTATTTTTAGCAGAGACGAGGTTTCACTATGTTGGCCAGGCTGATCTCAAACTCCTGACCTCAGGTAATCCACCTGCCTTGGCCTCCCAAAGTACTGGGATTACAGGTGTGAGCCACCGTGCCCAGCCCGGATGATACCTTTTTCTTTTTTTTTTTTTTTTGAGACGGAGTCTTGCTCTGTCACCCAGGCTGGAGTGCAGTGGCCCGATCTCAGCTCACTGCAAGCTCCGCCTCCCAGGTTCATGCCATTCTCGTGCCTCAGCCTCCTGTGTAGCTGGGACTACAAGCGCCTGCCACCTTGCCCGGCTAGTTTTTTGTATTTTTTAGTAGAGATGGGGTCTCGCCATGTTAGCCAGGATGGTCTGGATTTCCTGACCTCGTGATCTGCCTGTCTTGGCCTCCCAAAGTACTGGGATTACCGGTGTGAGCCACTGCGCCCGGCCTCGGATGATACCTTTCAACAGAGATACTGACAAAATGGAAATAACTATGATGATGAGAGAAATAATCTCAAGAGAGAAACAGCTGAAAATGTTTTGGTTTCATGAAGGCATGCAAGGGGTCAGAGAGGTAGATGTCTTTGGGAAAGGCTGTCCAGATAGGTTGACAGTACCTTGAGTCCTCGCTGTTTTCAGTCTTGCAGGTGCAAGGATTTCACTTTATCAGTTAATTAATATTCAGAGTTGATCATACTATACTCTTGGCAACTGACTCACTCTAACCAAACTTATAAGAGACCGTTGCATATACAAGAATGCCAATTAATTAACTTAAAATTAGGAACATAAGCACCAAACAGATTTTATACATGTATTTGCTGATCAGAGCATCTTGTTTTTCTAGGAGTTTTATCTTCTATCAGCAAATATATATAAAAACTGTGGGCCGGGCACAGTGGCTCACGCCTGTAATCCCAGTACTTTGGGAAGCCGAGGCAGGTGGATCACCAGAGGTCAGGAGTTCGAGACCAGCCTGGCCAACATGGTGAAACCCCGTCTCTACTAAAAATACAAAACTTAGCTGGGTATGGCGGCAGATGCCTATAATCCTAGCCGGGAGGTGGGCAAAGGTTGCAGTGAGCCGAGATCACACCACTGCGCTCCTTGCTGGGCAACAGAGTGAGACTCCATCTGAAAAAAGAAAAAAACAAAACAAAACCCAAAAACTGTGGTAGGCTAAAAGTTGTTAGCTTGCAGGTAGGGTAAAACTGCAGACTTGTCTCAATTTCTGATTTAAAGTCATGATCAAAAATTGGTATCTCATATTTCATTCACTGATTTTATTAACTTGATTTATTTCTCATTATTTTATTAATTTGTTTTATTCATATGAACATTTTATATGTGGTTTTGAACATTTGTATCTTGTCAAATCTGCAGTATAAACAAATATAAACAAATCTGCAAATTGTTTATATTCTTTACCCATTTTTTAACTGGGTTATTTTATGTTTTTTATTTATTTTATTTTATTTTATTTTTGAGACGGAGTCTCACTTTGTCACCCAGGCTGGAGTGCAGTGCCGTGATCTCGGCTCACTGCAAACTCCGCCTCCCGGGTTCACACCATTCTCCTGCCTCAGCCTCCCCAGTAGCTGGGACTACAGGTGCTCACCACCACGCCCAGCTAATTTTTTGTATTTTTAGTAGAGACAGGGTTTCACCGTGTTAGCCAGGATGGTCTCGATCTCCTGACCTCGTGATCCTCCTGTCTTGGCCTCCCAAAGTGCTGGGATTACTGTGCCCGGCCGGGTTATTTTTAATTGAATAGTAGATTTCTACTTGGTTGTTTTTTATTGATCAGTATGTTCTTTTTTTTCCTTTGAGACAGAGTCCCGCTCTGTTGCCCAGGCTGGAGTGCAGTGGAGCAATTTTAGCTCACTGCAGCCTCTGCCTCCCGGATTCAAGCAATTCTCCTGCCTCAGCCTCCCGAGTAACTGGGACTACAGGTGTGCACCACTGCACCCAGCTAATTTTTTTGTATTTTTAGTAGAGACAGGGTTTCGCCATGTTGGCCAGGTGGTCTCGAACTCCTGACCTCAGGTGATCTGCCTGCCTCAACTTCCCAAAGTGCTGGGATTACAGGTATGAGCCATGTGCCTGGCCTGATCAATAGGTTCTTTATATAAACATATATCTAAAATATTCAGCTAAATTTAGATAATTCAGATAAAATGTTAAATATATTATATGTATAAACAATAAAATAGGCCGGGTGTGGTGGCTCACGCCTGTAATCCCAGCACTTTGGGAGGCCAAGGCAGGTGGATCACCTGAAGGCAGGAGTTCAAGACCAGCCTGGCCAACATGGTGAAACCCCATCTCTACTAAAAATACAAAAATTAGCTGGGCGTGGTGGCGCGTGCCTGTAATCACAGCTACTTGGGAGGCTGAAGCGGGAGAATTACTTGAACCTAGGAGTCAGAGATTGCAGTGAACCGAGATCGCGCCATTGCACTCCAGTCTGGGCAACAAGAGCAAAACTCCATCTCCATAATTAAAATAAAAAAATAAAAAATAAAGTGAGGTATACATTTTTGTTATACCAGTTGCAAATATTTTATGTAGTAATTCAGTTACTTCTCGACTTTATGTACCTTCTGTCATCCGAGAATGAATTTGGCTCTCTGTTTTGTTAAGATAGCTTTCTCCCTCCAAGGTTTTAAATAAATTTTCCCATTTTTTCTGTTACTCTTTTTTTTTTTTTTTTGAGACAGAGTTTGGCTCTTTCTGCCCAGGCTGCAGTGCAATGGCGCCATCTTGGCTCACCGCAACCTCTGCTTCCTGGGTTCAAGCGATTCTCCTGCTTCAGCCTCCCAAGTAGCTAGGATTACAGGCGCCTGTCACCACGCCCGGCTAATTTGTGTGTGTGTGTGTGTGTGTGTGTGTGTGTGTGTGTGTGTGTATTTTCAGTGGAGACGGGAGTTTCCTCATGTTGGCCAGGCTGGTCTTGATCTCCTGACCTCAAGTGATCCACCCGCCTCACCCTCCCAAAGTGCTAGGATTACAGGCGTAAGCCACTGCGCCCGGCCTTGGTTATTCTTCGAAAAACTACATTTTTTTTTTTTTTTTTTTTTTTTTTGAGACGGAGTCTCGCTTTGCCGCCCAGGCTGGAGTGCCGTGGCCGGATCTCAGCTCACTGCAAGCTCCGCCTCCCGGGTTCACGCCATTCTCCTGCCTCAGCCTCCCAAGTAGCTGGGACTACAGGCGCCCGCCACCTCGCCCGGCTAGTTTTCTGTATTTTTTAGTAGAGACGGGGTTTCACCGTGTCGGCCAGGATGGTCTCGATCTCCTGACCTCGTGATCCGCCCGTCTCGGCCTCCCAAAGTGCTGGGATTACAGGCTTGAGCCACCGCGCCCGGCCGAAAAACTACATTTTAAATACGAATGGAGGCGCTGCTCTGGGCCCAGCTCCGACTCGGCGCGAGTAGGAGGAGGAGCTGCGGTGGTGCTGCCGGTCCCCGGGCAGAGGAGGCGCGGGTGGCTCCGGGACCATGGAGCCTGGTGACGCGGCGTGCCCAGGCCCGGGTCGGGTTGCCTAGGCGCTGCCGCGGCGGCAGATGCTGCTGCAGCTGCTGCTGGGTCGGGGACTTCGAGTCATGGCCTCGGCCTTGGCCTCCTCCTCTGGGAAGGAGGCGGAGGAGAGCCACCGGCCAGACAGTGTGAGCCTGCTCACCTTCGTCCTGCTGCTCATGCTCACCATCCTCACCATATGGCTCTTCAAGCACTGCCGGGTGCACTTACTGCATGAGACCGGGCTAGCCATGATCTGTGGGCTCATCGCTGGGATGATCCTGAGGTATGGTACCCCTTCCACCAGTGGCCGCAAATCATTCAACTGCACTCAGGAAGATCGGGCCTTCAGCACTTTAGTAGTGAATGTCAGAGGTAAGTTCTTCGAATACACACTGAAAGGAGAGATCAGCCCTGGCAAGATCAACAGCATAGAGCAGAATGACATGCTATGGAAGGTAACATTCAACCCAGAGGTATTTTTCAACATTCTTCTGCCTCCAGTTATTTTCCATGCTGGATACAGCTTAAAGAGACACTTTTTTAGAAATCTCGGGTCACACCTTCTTGGGGACTGTTGTTTCATGCTTCCTTATTGGAAATCTCATGTATGGTATGGTGAAGCTCATGAAGATTATGGGACAGCTCTCAGATAAATTTTACTAGGCACATTGTCTCTTTTTAGGAGCAATCATCTCTGCCACTGACCCAGTGACTGTGCTGGCGATATTTAATGAATTGCATGCAGACATGGATCTTTATGTACTTCTGTTTGGAGAGAGCATCCTAAATGACGTTGTTGCCCTTGTACTTTCCTCATCTATTGTTGCCTACCAGTCAGCAGGACTGAACTTCAACTCACGCCTTTGATGCTGCTGCCTTTTTAAAGTCAGTTGGCATTTTTCTAGGCATATTTAGTGGCTGTTTTACCATGGGAGCTGTGACTGGTGTTGTGACTGCTTTAGTGACCAAGTTTACCAAACTGGACTGCTTCCCCCTGCCGGAGAGGGCGCTCTTCTTCCTCATGTCCTGGAGCACGTTTCTCTTGGCAGAAGCCTACGAATTTACAGGCGTTGTAGCTGTCCTTTTCTGTGGAATCACACAAGCTCATTACACCTACAACAATCTGTCGGTGGAATCAAGAAGTCAAACCAAGCAGCTCTTTGAGGTGTTACATTTCCTGGCAGAAAACTTCATCTTCTTCTGCATGGTCCTGGTGCTATTTACCTTCCAGAAGCGTGTTTTCAGCCCCATTTTCATCATTGGAGGTTTCGTTGCCGTCTTCCTGGGCAGAGCTGCCCATATCGACCCGCTCTCCCTCTTCCTCAACTTGGGCAGAAGGCATAAGATTGGCTGGAATTTCCAACACATGATGATGTTTTCAGGCCTCAGGAGCAATGGCCTTTGCGTTGGCCATCCGTGACACGGCATCCTATGCTCGCCACATGATGTTCACCACCATGCCTTTCATTGTGTTCTTCACCATCTGGATCATTGGAGGAGGCACGACACACATGTTGTCATGGCTTAATATCAGAGTTGGCCTCGAGGAGCCCTCCAAAGAGGACCACAATGAACACCACTGGCAGTACTTCAGAGTTGGTGTTGACCCCGATCAAGATCCACCAGCCAACAACCACAGCTTTCAAGTCTTACAAGGGGACAGCCCAGATTCTGCCAGAGGAAACCGGACAAAACAGGAGAGTACGTGGATATTCAGGCTGTGGTACAGCTTTGATCGTAATTACCTGAAGCCCATCCTCACACACAGCGGCTCCCTGCTAATCACCACTCTCCCGTCTGGTGTAGACACAGCGGCTCCCCGCTAACCGCCACTCTCCCGCCTGGTGTAGACACAGCGGCTCCCCGCTAACCGCCACTCTCCCGCCTGGTGTAGACACAGCGGCTCTCCTAACCGCNCTCCCCGCTAACCGCCACTCTCCCGCCTGGTGTAGACACAGCGGCTCTCCTAACCGCCACTCTCCCGCCTGGTGTAGACACAGCGGCTCTCCTAACCGCCACTCTCCTGCCTGGTGTAGCTTGCTAGCTCGATGTCTCACCAGTCATGGAGGTGTACGATAACCAAAAGCCACTGAGAGAGGGAAACTCTGATTTTATTCTGACCGAAGGCGACCTCACATTGACCTACGGGGACAGCACAGTGACTGCAAATCGCTCCTCAGGTTCCCACACTGCCTCCACGGGTCTGGAGGGCAGCTGGAGAATGAAGAGCAGCTCAGAGGAAGTGCTGGAGCGGGACCTGGGAATGGGAAACCAGAAGGTTTCGAGCCGGGGTGCCCACCTAGTGTTTCCTCTGGAAGATAATGTTTGACTTTCCCCCCAAACCCTGGCACGATGGAGGAGGCTCCCAAAGGGGTGAGGATAGCTTCAAGCCCTAGTGTTGCTTGAGGTGGGGCAGTGACTAGATTGAACTAACTTTTCTATTTTGTTGGGGTCTGAAGCTATTGTAACACTTAAAATTTAACTCACGATGCAGATGGTGAGGCAAAAGTGTCTCTAAATTCAGACAAACGTAGACCTATTTCTACTTTTTTTTTTCAGATAGTAGTGCGCTGTTTCAGAGTTAAGCAAACAAAAAAATAGCATACTTTAATGGTCAGTATCTGAACAAGGCAGGGCAGGTGCTGTGTGGAGGGCTTCCTCTTACGAGAGGCTGCATGTCAGTACACAGTGGTGCAAGTCAAGCTGACCACAGAAATATCAAGTTAGGGGAGAACAGGCTGGAAGAAAGATCGAGAAGGAAGGCAATTGAGATTGGACCTCCAGAGATTATGGGAAATTGTTGTTAAATGGAACAGAAAACATGAAAAAATAATATGAGTGGAGGCTCTGGCAATGAAGGCTGTGTGACTGCAACCTCATATCAGGATTCCTGACTTTTATGCTACCTGTGTTTCTTCTAGACTGAAGATTTGAAAATACATCCACAAACATTTCAACATGTAAAAAAGAATTACAGTTCCTTCTCTGGAGATGTCCATAAAGAAGTAGTTATAATATGTTTAAAACCAGACCAGGCGCGGTGGCTCACACCTGTAATCCCAACACTTTGGGAGGTCGAGGCAGGCGGATCATCTGAGGTCAGGAGTTCGAGACCAGCCTGGCCAACATGGTGAAACCCCGTCTCTACTAAAAAATACAAAAATTAGCCAGGCGTCGTGGCAGGTGCCTTAATCCCAGCTACTTGGGAGACAGAGGCAGGAGAATGGTTTGAACCTGGGAGGCTGAGGTTGCAGTGAGCCTACATAAAGCCATTGCACTCAAACCTGGGAGACAAGAGCGAGACTTCTCTTAAATAAATAAATAAAATAAATAAAATTTAAAAATCAAAGGCAAATAGTGTTACACTGTTATTTTTTAGTTAATCTGAAGAAAGGAGGTATTTAGAAACTGATGATGGTATCACTGCAAAAAGCATTAAACTTTGAGAGCTACCATATGAGCTGACAGCCTAGGAAATAGTAAGACTGTGGGTTTAGAAATAACACCAAATTTTGTAGGATGCTATTATCTGAGGAAGGGAAGGCAGCAAGAAACCTTCAAGGCAACAGGCTAGAATTCAGAGGGAAAGAAATCTCTATGCAAAAAATTAACTGCAAAGAAATACAAGATAGTAGTCTCAAAACTGGGTAGAATTCCGAACTTTGAGCTGACAAATGCATGAGATTTCAGTGGCCGCATGAGGAATCAGAGGGGAGTCAATGGAACGTTAAGTATTTTCAACCCACTAGAAGGTCCTGTCTTCTGTAAGTTTAAGAATCCGAGTGTCTTTATGCCATTGAGTGCCGTGCAGAGAAGGGTCATTTTCCCTTTATCTGGGGAGGCTGCTGCACCAGCTTTACATGTGGGTGTGATTTGAAAGTTAGGTTTTCAGTTTGGGTTCTTTCTGGATGAGCTGTTCTGTCCACCCACACCTGTAGTGCTGAAATACTGAAAGACCTTTCGGGAAAAGTTTGAGTTTCTCCCCATGTTTCTGTGCTTCAGCAGTAGCATTTTTTTTTGGCAACCCAATTTCTAAAAAATGTTTTCAATAACGTGGGCATTTTCTTATTATGGCAGAAAAAATAGTGTCCCAGTCTAGTCCACCCATAATGAAATCAGCCATTTAATCTTCTCAATTAGCATGTTTAATGGTTAATTTTTAAATAAGACATTGCTTCACAACGTTTTTATTTTTTATTTTTATTTTTTTGAGATGGAGTCTTGCTCTGTCACCCAGGCTGGAGTATAGTGGTGCGACCTTGGCTCGCTGCAATCTCTGCACCCCTGGGTTCACGTGATTCTCCTGCCTCAGCCTCCCTAGTAGCTGGGATTGCAGGCACCTGCCACCATGCCTGGCTGATTTTGTATTTTCAGTAGAGATGGGGTTTTGCCATGTTGGCCAGGCTGGTCTCGATCTCCTGACTTCAGGTGATCCACCTGCCTTGGCCTCCCAAAGTGCTAGGATTACAGGCATGAGCCACCACACCCGGCCTGCTTCACAACTTTGTGTTAGAATTGATGTGTGCAAATCAGGAAAATATATATTTAATTAATTTGAGCCATATGAATTTGCTGATATTCAACCATTTTGTAAAAACAGGAGTGGCAATTTCATATGGTTCAATAAAATAAAATTGAGGCTGGGCACAGTGGCTTACACCCATAATCCCAACACTTTGGGAGGCCGAAGCAGGATGATCACTTGAGCTCAGGAGTTTGAGACAGACTGGGCAACATGGCAAAACCCTGTCTCTACAAAAATACAAAGATGAGACAGGCATGTTAGCACATACCTTTAGTTCAGTTCTAGGTACTTGGGAGGCTGAGGTGGGAGAATCGCTTGAACCCAAGAGGCAAAGGTTGCAGTGAGCCAAGATCATGCCACTGGAAACCAGTCTGGGCAAAAGAGTGAGAACCTGTCTCAAAAAACAAACAAACAAACAAACAAACAAACAGACAGACAAATTTATTTTTATGTATGGTATGAGAAAGGGATTTGTTTTGTTTTGTTTTTGAAATGGAGTCTTGCTTTGTTGCCCAGGCTAGAGTTCAGTGGCACCATCTTGGCTCACTGCAACCTCTGCTTCCTTTGTTCAAGTGATTCTCTTGTCTCAGCCTCCTGAGTAGCTGGACTTACAGGCACCGGCCACCATACCCGGCTATTTTTTGTATTTTTAGTAGAGACAGGGTTTCACCATGTTGGCCAGGTTGGTCTCAAACTCCTGAGCTCAGGTGTTCTGCCCCACTTGGCCTCCCAAATTGCTGGGATCACAGGCATGAGCCACTGTGCCCAGTCTTAGAAAGGGATTTAATTTGTTTTTTTTCTTCCAAATGGATAGCTCCTTGTCCCAACACTATCTATTAGTCTGTCATTTTCCAAGTAATTTAAATGTCTCCTTTAACACATACTAAGATTACACACACACACACAAATGGACACAGACACATATATATGTGTGTGTGTATATATATATATTTTTCTGTACTTTTTATTCTATTCATATTGATCTATTGGTCTATTTTTTCATGGTGCTATTTCAATTATTGTGACTTTACAACATAGTTGACATCTGGTAAAGTTCTTTTTCTAATGAACCTTAACTTTTTTGGCACAACTCATAGATGAACTTTAAAATTAACTTGCCAGTTCTACAAAGTATCCTGTTGTAATTTTGATAAAAATTATATTACATTTATTATTTAATTTGGGGGTATAATATCTGTATACTATTGAGTCTTTTCATCTAGAAATTATCTTTTATGGCCTTCATTAAAATTATATGGTTATCCTCAACAATATTCTTTTCTTTTTTTTTTTTTTTTTTTTTTTTTGAGACGGAGTCTCGCCCTGTCGCCCAGGCTGGAGTGCAGTGGCGTGATCTCCACTCACTGCAAGCTCCGCCTCCCGGGTTCAAGCCATTCTCCTGCCTCAGCCTCCAGTATAGCTGGGACTACAGGCGCCCGCCACCGCGCCCGGCTAATTTTTGTATTTTTTTAGTAGAGACGGGGTTTCACCGTGTTAGCCAGGATGGTCTCGATCTCCTGACCTCGTGATCCGCCCGTCTCAGCCTCCCAAAGTGCTGGGATTACAGGCGTGAGCCACCACGCCTGGCCTCTTTTCTTTTTTTTTGAGACAGGGTCTCACTCTGTCATCCAGGCTGGAGTGGAGTGGCACAATTTCTGCTCACTCAACTTCCCAGGCCCAGGTGATCCTCCCACTTCAGCCTCCAAAGTAGCTGGGACTACAGGTATGTGCCACCACAACTGGCTGATTTTTTGTAGAGACTGGGTTTCGCTACGTTGCCCAGGCTGTTCTTGAACTCCTGTACTCAGGTGATCCGCCCATGTCAGCCTCCCAAAGTGATAGGGTTACAGGCATAAGCTACCATGCCTGGCAACAGCTTTCATATTTTTAAGTTTTTTTCCTAGGTAACCCAAGGTCTATTGAAATTGAATATAGCTTTCTTTTCTATTACATATTTAAATAGATTTTTTCTGATTTTAGAAAAGCTGTAGATTTTTATATGTTAATCTTGTTTCCTTTCTGAAAGTTTTAATTAGTCCATATAGATTACATGTGATTCATTGGATTTTCTAGGTATAAATCTACCTTGCCAATATTGATATTTATTTCTTTTTTTTTCTGGTATTTTTGCATTGCCTGGTAACTCTAGGACAATCTCTACTATTGATGATAAAAGTAGGCATCATTATGTGTTGTTTCTGAGTTCTATGGAGTTGTGGTCTAATGTGTTGTTCTTCAGAATGATGTTTGTAGATTGGCAAAATGTTGATTATTGTTGAAGATGAGTGACAGGTCCATAGTAACCATTAATCTGTTTTCTCTATGCTTGTGTATGTTTGAAAATTTCCATAATAAAAGAGTTAAATTCTACAAAGAGTCAAATTAAAAAAAAGAACAAGACTTATTTTAGGTTTTTGGTAGAAACCCCTTTTCAGGCCGGGTGTGGTGGCTCACACCTGTAAACCCAGTACTTTGGGAGGGTGAGGCGGGCAGATCACCTGAAGTCAGTAGTTCGAGACCAGCCTGGCCAACATGGTGAAACCCTGTCTCTACTGAAAATACAAAAGTTAACTGGGCGTGGTGGTGGGCATCTGTAATCCCAGCTACTTGGGAGGCTAAGGCAGGAGAATTGCTTGCACCTGGAAGGTGGAAGTTGCAGTGAGCTGAGATCACACCATTGCACTCCAGCCTGGGTGACAGAGTGAGACTCTATCTGGAAAAAAAAAGAAAAAAAAAGAAAAGAAAAAGAAAATATCTTTTCCTAGTTTATTGTAAATTATTTTACTAGAAATGGATGGATAATTAATTGTATCATCAGAAAAATATCTTTTAAAAGAAAAGGTATCACAGGAGCCGTGCATTTCAGAAAACCAAGAAAAAGAAATGAGACTTTCAGTATTAAAAATGACCAAATATTTAGATTTGCTTCTCTCTCTTTCTTTTCATTAACTGACAGCTTACAATTAGAGAAGAGGTGACTCTAGGGCCTAGCATATTGCTGAAAACACAGAAGGGAATAAATAAATTATGTATCGTCGGAGGTTTTAATTGGGAAGAGAGCTGTAGGTAACTGTTACACCACACAGATCCTCCCTCCAGGACTGAAGGACTTACCCCTCCAGCTGCTGGGATTATAGTTGGCTGACACTCTCCAGCAGCTGGCACTTTCCAGGAACTGCCTGTGGCCAAAGAGAACCACCTTACTCAAAGTTCTGCCCTCCTCCTAGGGGCAGCTGTATCCAATGACTGGCCTATGTGGAGATATAAATCCACCTTGCCAATATTCATACTTATTTACATAATTTACAATATTCATATTTAAAGATTCTGTGCCTTACCCAACTCAGCATAGGCTAAAAGAACTAGCCCAGCTTGGCCGGGTGCGATGGCTCACGCCTGTAATCTCAGCACTTTGGGAGGCCGAGGCAGGCGGATCATGAGGTCAGGAGATCGAGACCATCCTGGCTAACACAGTAAAAACCCGTCTCTACTAAAAAATACAAAAAGTGGCTGGGCGCGGTGGCTCAAGCCTGTAATCCCAGCACTTTGGGAGGCCGAGACGGGCGGATTACGAGGTCAGGAGATCGAGACCATCCTGGCTAACACGGTGAAACCCCGTCTCTATTAAAAAATACAAAAAACTAGCCGGGCGAGGTGGCGGGCGCCTGTAGTCCCAGCTACTCGGGAGGCTGAGGCAGGAGAATGGCCTAAACCCGGGAGGCGGAGCTTGCAGTGAGCTGAGATCGGGCCACTGCACCCCAGCCTGGGCGACAGAGCAAGACTCTGTCTCAAAAAAAAAAACCAAAAAACAAACAAAAAAAACCCAAAAAGTTAGTCCGGTGTGGTGGAGGGCACCTGTAGTCCCAGCTACTTGGGGGGCTGAGGCAGGAGAATGACATGAACCCGGGAGGCGGAGCTTGCAGTGAGCCGAGATCATACCACTGCACTCCAGCCTGGGCGACAGAGCAAGACTCCATCTCAAAAAAAAAAAAAAAAAAAAAAAAGAACTAGTCCAGCTTTAGAGTGCCCTGTGGGGTGGCTGAGGCCTTAGGGTTTCCAGATAAAATAAATACAGGATGCTCAGTTACATTTGAATTTCAGGTAAACTACAAATAATTGTTTTGGTATTTATAGATTCTAAATATTGCATGGGACATTTACTATTATTTTTGCTGTTTATCTAACATTCTTTTTTTTTTTTTTAGACAGAGTCTCACTTTGTCTCCAGGCCGGAGTGCAGTGGCACTATTTCAGCTTACTGCAACCTCCGCCCCTGGGTTCAAGCGATTCTCATGCATCAGCCTCCCGAGTTGTTGGGATTACAGGCACGCGCCACCACACCCAGCTAATTTTTGGTATTTTTAGTAGAGACCGGGTTTCACCATGTTGGCCAGGATGGTCTCGATCTCCTGACCTCGTGATCCACCCACCTCAGCCTCCCAAAGTGCTGGGATTACAGGCATGAGCCACTGCACCCGGCTTTTTTTTTTTTTTTTTTTTTTGAGACAAGGTCTCTCCCTGTCACTCAGGCTGGAGTGCAGTGGCACAATCACAGCTCACTGCAGCCTTGACCTTCCAGGGCTCAAGTGATCCTCCCACCTTAGTCTCCTGTGAAGCTGGAACAACAGGTGCATGCCACCATGCTTGGCTAATTTTTTGTAGAGATGGAGTTTTATCATGTTGCCCAGGGTGGTCTCAAACTCCTGGGCTCAAGTTATCTGCTCACCTCCGCCTCCCAAAGTGCTGGGATTATAGGCATGAGCCACTTTGCCCCACCTTACAGATTTAAGTGAGCATCCTGTATATTTATTTGCTAAATCTGGCAGTCTTGTGAGGCTTTGCTGTGTTTGCATTGCAGCCTCCCCTCTTCCTCTCTGCTATGGGTTGAATTGTGTCCTCCCAAATTTCACTGATGGAAGTCCTAACCCCCAATGTGATGGTATTGGGAAGTGGGGGTCTTTGAGGAGGTAATTAGGTTTAGATGGGGTTGTGAGGGTGAGCCCCTAATGATGGGAATAGTGTCTTTATAAAAAGAGAAGGAGAGAGTAATATTCTTTTCTTTCTTTTTTTTTGTTTTTGAGATGGAGTCTCACTCTGTTGCCCAGGCTGGAGTGCAATGGTGCCATCTCAGCTCACTGCAACCTCTGCCTCCTGGATCCAAGTGATTTTCCCACCTCAGCCTCCTGAGTAGCTGGGATTACAGGCATGAGCCACCATGCCTGGTTTCTTTTTGTATTTTAGGTAGAGACAGTGTTTCACTGTGTTGGCCAGGCTGGTCTCAAACTCCTGATCTCAGGTGATCTGTCCTCTCTGGCCTCCCAAAGTACTGGGATTACAGGCGTGAGCCACTGTGCCTGGCCTTAGAGCGATATTCTTTCTCTGCCATGTGAGGATCTAGTGAGAAGCTGGCCTCTGCAATCCAGGAAGGGGACCCTCATCAGGAACTGACTTGGTTATGGACTTCCCAGTCTCTAGAATTGTGAGAAATAAATGTTTGCTGTTTAAGCCACTACGGTTCTTCGTTATGACAACTTGAGTGAGCAGACTAAGACACTGTAATCCTGCTTCCTTCCATTATCCCACAGGTGTTGATTCTGAGAGCAATTCCCAACCAACTTCCTTTATGTGAAAATATGAAACCAGGGAAAGCGGTCTCCCATTAACCACTGAGTTGTATAGGATAAAAGCAGCTCTGTTCATATAATCAATGCAAATCATCATGGATAAACCTGGTGCAAAAATAGACTGAGGCCTTCACAAAGATGGATTCTGTCTCTTTTGCCTCCTTTCTCTTCCCACCCTCTAAGTGAAGAGTTTCTTCAGGATTTATGCTTGTCTTTCTTCTTGTTGCGATATATGTGATCTGCTTTGTCATATATCTGGCCCTTACTTAATGCTTTGTGGACATGACCTTCAAATCAACATTTTGCCTTGACTCTCTCCTGAGCTCCAGTTCTGTTTCCAGCAGTCTTTTCTTCTATACCTTGATTTTCTGAAAGTCCCCTACATACTGTATGTCCTTGCCTTACACTCTTGCTTGACTATGACCAAATTTTCATTCAAGTTGCCAAGCAATGAGGGGGTATGTTGTGAAATGAATGTGCCTGGGAACCTGGTGAAAGTGGACATCAAGCATTTAAGAAGAGCAGGAACTGGGGAATGGAGCAGGACTCAAATGGCCTCTATTTTAAGTTCTAAAAGTACCTGCTTCTTGAGTGCTTACTATGTGCCAGGTAAGGAGGGAATCCCAAAACACCCAGTTATGGGACCTCAGTTCTACTCTAGTGCTGTTGGTGAGACTCACTTTCTGCACGTCTGCTTCCTCATGTCTTAGCTGCTAGCTTAGGTCTTCCCTTTCTCTCACAGTTTCTGCATCTTCATTTTACTTATGCTTATGGTTCTTAAGTTCATGACCCTTTTTTTTTTTTTTTTTGAGATGGAGTTTCAATCTGTCACCCAGGCTGGAGTACAGTGGTATGATCTTGGCTCACTGCAACCTCCACCTCCTAAGTTCAAGTGATTCTCTTGCCTCAGACTCCTGAGTCCTGAGTAGCTGGGACTACAGGCATGCACGCTACGCCTGGCTATTTATTTATTTATTTTTTTGTAGTAGACAGGGTTTCACCATGTTGACCAGGCTGGTCTTGAACTCTTGACCTCAAGTATCCTCCTGCCTCAGCCTCCCAAAGTGCTGGGAATACAGACGTGAGCCACTGCACCCAGCCCATGATCCTTCTCAATATCTTTTCAGGGTTATCTACACTTGACAGCTTCATTTCCTTGCTTTTATTCCCCGCAAGTTTCTGAGACAGGTAATCTGATTGGCTGTGCTATGTTTTTGAACTAGGGAAATGCCGAGGTTTCTGGTCAATCTATAGGTTGGTTGCCTTTAGGTCAGGGGTCCACACTTGCTTGACCAGTTGTGGTTGGAGGGATTATGTGGCTCCTGAGAACTGCCCTTACTACTTCAGCAGGGCCAGTGGCTGAGCAGCACAATGGCTGGCATGCCCAATACAGTCCCAAACTCCAATCTCTTTTCTTCCCATTTCTGTTAAAGGAACAACCATCTTGCCTTCTGTTTGGATAAGAAACCCCGGCCTCATATTTGAATCCATCTTTCCTCTTAATATTCAGTTCCAACCTCTGCCAAATCATATTGATTCTTTGCAGGCTACCTTAGTAATCTCAGGCTGCTGTAAGAAAATATCATAGGTTGGGTGGCTTCGACAACAGAAATTTATTTCTTACAGTTCCATAGAAGAAACACTATAACCTATTCTCTTCTTTTGATTTTCACCTTCACTGTCCAAATCTGGAAACGCCTCATTTCTTTCTCACACGACAGCCTCTTACCTTATTTTTCCTTATCCTGTTAATTTCACATCCTACTTTCAGATTGACTTTCTTTTTTATTTTCTTTCTTTTTTTTGGCGGAGCGGGGATGGACTCTCCCTCTGTTGCCCAGGCTGGAGTGCAGTGGGGCGATCTCGGCTCCTTGCAACCTCCAGCTCCCGGGCTCAAGTGATTCTCCTGCCTCAGCCTCCCGAGTAGCTGGGATTACAGGTGCCCGCCACCACACCAGGCTAATTTTTAAATTTCTAGTAGAGAGGGATTTCACCATGTTGGCTAGGGTGATGTCAAACTCCTGGCCTCAAGTGATCCACCCTCCTTGGCCTCCCAAAGTTCTGAGATTACAGGTGTAAGCCACCGTGCGGAGCCCAGGTTGACTTTCTTGAAGTTCACCTTTGCTGATACTACCCTGTTGCTCAAATAACTTCAGTAGCTTTCTGCTGTTCATGGAATAAAGTCTGAATGCCTTTGCTTGGCATTCAAGTCTCTTCATGATCCAGGCCCACTGGATACTTTCAATATATTCTCCATTAGTTTTCTTTTTGACTCTTGTATTTCTCAAAGTGTAGTCCTCAGGATGCCAAACCTAGATTTACCTCAGTGCTTTTGAAAGTGCAGGTTCCTCCTGAACCTGCAGAACCCCCAGCTACTTGGGAGGCTGAGGCAGGAGAATCACTTCATCCCGGGTGGCGGAGGTTTCAGTGAGCCAAGATTGCGCCACTGCACTCCAGCCTGGGCGACAGAGGGAGGTACCATCTCAAAAAAAGAAAAAACAGAAAAAGAAAATCATCCCTAGAAACAGTGACTATTACCTCTGCAGGTGGGGCCTAGGAATCTATATGGCAAACAGGAATGCCAGGTGATTCTTCTGCATATTGAACTTAAAGAGTGCGCAATATTGACCGCGAGGAAATGGAGAGTCCTCATTCTTGTAATGGTCTGAAAGGAGAGGTTGGGAGTATTTTTTTCTGGGATAATGAAGGAGTTAGGCTCTTCTGACTGCCTCTTTGTCATGGAAAGTGGCCAGTGGTTCTGATTCCTTAAGGCAGTGATTTTCAAGCTGTGCTCAGAGGAGCACTCAAGAGACCCCAAAGGAGGCAAGGGGGATGCTGAGTGGATGGATTCCACAACTCGCGGTTCTCCCCTTCCGCTAAAAGAACTCCACTTTGATCTGTTTTATAGTTTGAGTTTCTAAGATTATATTTGAAATAAGTATCCTGCTTTAAGTTTTCCTAAAGGTCTCTGTTGTGGTTTAAATTACAGCTTTTCTCTGACTTCCAACTTTCAAATCATTTGAGAAGCAAATGCAGCGTTTATTCCATGCAGATGGAGATTGTAAATTAGCTTTATTAATGATAAACCCCCACTAGGGATTATAGCCTGGACCTATGGCAGCCATTGGGCTTCTCAGTAACATCCCTCCAAGCCTAGACCTTGGTACAACTCACCCAAGGGAGTAAGTAGTGCCTTTCCTTGCTATTCCCCAACTTTTTGTTCCTTTATTCATCCTTAGGGTTTTCCATGTCCAGTGTGGCGACTTCCCTCGGTGGAGGAGACCATCAGTTTCTCCAGATGTTCCCGTTTCGGCCTTCCTAAGAACACATTCCTAATATAACCATGGCTCCTCTGGGTGTTCTCCTGTGACCACAGGTAGGAGGTTTATCTTCTGCTAATGGAAGGATCTGAAATGGGATGGAAAAGGAACATGAATTAAATTACCAACAAGGCTGTTCTGCACTCTTGGCTGAAAGTAAATCGCTATGCTGTTTTACATTTCAATTTATGCCTAGCTGTGGTAGCTGATGTAGAATATCAGAGCCCAGATGATGACATAAAAACACCTTAAGTAATATAACATCAGCAAAATAAAATCATCCCACTTTAAAACAATAAACATTTGAAGCTTTCCCATTACTAAATTCCCAGGAATA
Organism: Theropithecus gelada; assembly: GCF_003255815.1. Classification (NCBI taxonomy): domain Eukaryota; kingdom Metazoa; phylum Chordata; class Mammalia; order Primates; family Cercopithecidae; genus Theropithecus; species Theropithecus gelada. The sequence goes on along the minus strand of NC_037679.1, from coordinate 57,655,634 downwards.
AATCAAAGTCCAAGAATTAAAATTTCTTTTATCAATTAAAGTGCAAAAAAATTATAGCTCTTACCAGTTTGTCATTCTGCTTAATCTCAGGGGGTCTCATTCAGACCCAGGGTAGAGTCAAGTTCTTTAGCATTGTCAGCTTTGGCTGTCTTCCACTGGAATGAATGTCGTTTTCTGTGAGAATTATCAGCTCTGTGCAAACTAAGTATTTCCTGCTTTGCTCTTTCATGGCACATGGAAAGATCTCACTTCATTCCTACTTTGCTATATGACTCTAGCGGCCAATGAAATTGTACTTGCATTTTTATTTGCAGCACTGTTCACAATAACAAAGATATGAAATTAACTTAAGTGTCTGTCTACAGATGAATACATTAAAAAATGTAGTATGGGCCAGGCGTGGTGGCTCATGCCTATAATCCCAGCACTTTGGGAGGCTGAGGCGGGTACATCACTTGAGGTCAGGAGTTGGAGACCAGCCTGGCCAACATGGTGAAATCCCATCTCTACTAAAAAGAAAAAATTAGCTGAGTGTGGTGGCGGGTGCCTGTAGTCCCAGCCACTAGGAGGCTGAGACAGGAGAATCACTTGAGCCCAGGAGGCGGAGGTTGCAGTGAGCTGAGATCGTGCCACTGCACTCCAGCTTGGGCGACAGAGTGAGACTCTGTTTCTAAATAAATAAAATAAAAATAAAAATCTACTATGTATACAAAATGAAATACTATTCTACCATAAAAAAGAAATAATTAAATTATTTGAGGCACCATGGATGGAAATGGAGGACCTTATCTTAAGTGAAATAAGCCAGGCACAAGAAGACAAATATTGCACGTTCTCACTACATGTAGGAGCTAAAACATTTGAACACATGGAGGTAGAAAGTAGAAAAATAGATAACAGAGACTGGGAAGGGAGAGTGGGGAGGAGGGGAGAGGATGAAGACAAGTGAGTTCAAGGGTGCAAATATACAGAAAGATAAAGGAAGTAAGTTTAATGTTTGCTAGCAGAGCGGGATGACTGTATATATTTTTTTCTTTTTGAGATGGAGTCTGGCTCTGTCACCCGGGCTGGAGTGCAGTGGCACGATCTCGGCTTACTGCAAGCTCCGCCTCCTGGGTTCACGCCATTCTCCTGCCTCAGCCTCCCGAGTAGCTGGGATTACAGGCGCCCGCTGCCACGCCCGGCTAATTTTTTGTATTTTTAGTAGAGATGGGGTTTCACCATGTTAGCCAGGATGGTCTTGATCTTCTGACCTCGTGATCCACCCTCCTCGGCCTCCCAAAGTGCTGGGATTACAGGCATGAGCCACCGCGCCCGGCCTCATGTGGCTATGTCTTTAAAAAGATGATAAAGCCAGGCGTGGTGGCTCACAGCTATAATCCCAGCACTTTGGGAGGCTGAGACCGGCAGATCACTTGAGGTCAGAAATTGGAAACCAGCCTGGCCGACATGGTGAAACCCCATCTCTACTAAAACTACAAAAATTAGTTGGGGACGGTAATGCACACCTGTAATCCCAGCTACTAGGGAAGCTGATAGGAGAATCACTTGAACCCGGAAGGCAGAGGCTGCAGTGAGCCTGCCACTGCACTTCAGCCTGGGAGACAGAGTAAGGCTCTTTCTACCAAAAAAAAAAAAAAAAAAAAAAAAAGAAAGATGATAAAATGTTGCCAGGCATGGTGGCTCACGCCTATCATCCCAGCACTTCGGGAAGCCGAGGTGGGTGGATCACTTGAGCTCAGGAGTTTGAGACCAGCTTAGGCAACATGGCGAAACCCTGTCTCTATTAAAATAAACAAAAAACAAAAAACAAAAATTAGCTGGGTGTGGTGGTGGGCGCCTGTAGTCCCAGTTACTCAGGAGGCTGTAGTGGAAGGATCGCTTGAGCCTGGGAGGCAATGAGCTGATACTGCGCCACTGCACTCCAGCCTGGGTGACAGAGGGAGACCCTGTCTCAAACAAACAAACAAACAAAACGATAACATGTGGATGTGCATTTGCATAACAATGAACTTTCCATTAAAAAGAAATCCTCAAGAATTGTTTCACTGTTCATTGTGTTCTGTCAGTTATTGTTTCCCATATTTGAAATTCTTTGCACAGTCACTTTCCTTAGCATCCTTGTCTTGTTTCTTCTTTGTCCCTGTGTGTATTTTTAAAGCTTTCTCTTCACAATGGCAAAGACAGCAGCTGGCTCCAACTCCTGTTTAGATACCCGTTGGAGGCCTTCTTGAATGAAAGAAGATCCATTAAAAGAGGTAATTATGCATCTTGTTTATTTTGTAACAGGCAATTACCTTAAGTCTTACGGTCTCAGAATGTCTTATTGATCAGCATTCTCTGATTTTAAAAGGTTTGTGTTTTTGAAGTTTACAACTCAGCTATTTGAATTTGAAATACATTTTCTTGTAGAAACTGCTATAAAATGGTGTTTAAGACTCCTAGACCAGCCCACTGAAGCCCATAATACAGCAGAAATGTTTTACTATCATTAGAAATAATTAGAAACATTTCCAATGATAGTTTTACAAAAGGAATACATGTAAAGAATAGAAACATAAACTGAGAAAAGGGTGTAAAAATCGATGAATGTTGATGCTTGAGGAAAAGTAAGCACTTAGACAATGAGGAGGGAGATGGCCACATTTACTGTTTGCTGAGCATATTGGTCGGGATTAAGGTCTTTTAATTGGAGGTAGTGAGTTTGGTCTCAGTTCAAAAATGGCATGAGGGTCCGGGCACGGTGGTTCACGCCTGTAATCCCAGCACTTTGGGAGGCCAAGGCAGGCAGATCACTTGCTGTCAGGAGTTTGAGACGAGCCTGGCCAACATGGTAAAACCCCACGTCTACTAAAAATATAAAAATTAACTGAGTGTGGTGGCACATGCTTGTAGTCCCAGCTACTCCGGAGGCTGAGGCGGGGAATCGCTTGAACCTTTGAGGCGGAGGTTGCAGTGAGCTGAGATCACACCACTGCACTTTGGCCTGGGCAACTGAGCGAGACTCTGTCTAAAAAAAAAAAAAAAAAGGCATGAAGAGAATCATTGAGCAAAAAGGATTTTCTGGAATGAGACGGCCACCCAGAGGCTGGGAGAGGATGGGAAGGGAGAAGAGGCAATACAGATAGGCAGGTCCTTGCAAAGAAGAGCTTCTGGGAGGTGAAATTAGCTGAGTGAAAAGTGAGGAAAGGTTGGAGCCAGGGGACAGGGGAGGGTCCCTAGATGCAGGACGTGCTGAGCCAGGATGTGACTGGTGAGTGAGGAAACGTGGTGTCTGTGGGACAGGAGCCCCCATGGGCTGCTCACTTTCTGTGCCTTCAACCACGTGGGGGTTTTCTCTCAGTCATTCTCCTGTATCCCCAAGTCCCCGAGGGCACTTCAGATTTTTCTCAGGTGAGGAGTTGGGGGTTGATGGGAGACAAGAGCTTGGAATATTTCTTTGAGAAAATTAGGAGAAATATTGTATTACCACATACAATAGTTGTATTGTTAAGTGTGTGTGTGTGTGTGTGTGTATGAAAGAGAGAGAAATATCTTCCCACAGAGGAACTGTACTGCCCTTCCTGGGAGGTACTAGTACCTTCAGTGTGACTGGTACCAGGAGACCCGACTGTGCAGTAAGAATGAAGTAGGGAGCCTGGTGCATTGTAGGAAATTAAGCCAACTAGTTTATTCCTGTTCAAAATGTTATTTTTTGTTTTTGTTTTGCTTGAAATAAATTAAATAGAAGTCTAAATAAAACACAACTCCAGGAAAGAATGAAATCTCACAATGGTGCAACCATTGCTTAGTAATTTCCTGCTTGTCCCCAAATGGACCAATTGCAGAAGGATTGGGAGAGATTTCATCTTACAACATGTTATGACAGAGAAGGAAGGGTTAAGAAATCATTCCACCTTGTTGCCACATGTCTGGTGTACTTACAATAACTAGAGATTTTCTGGGATGTCCTCAATTCAAATATTCTGTTATGTTGACTCATGTACATTCCTACTTGTCAGATTGCAGCTCCCAAGTTCTGTTCAGAAGGTAGAGTCGGCATAGGAATTCAGTAGCAGATTCCTAGTTGGTGTTCTCAACCCTACTCCTCTCTTCTATTAGAAGATGTTATCTATTAGATATTATCATTTATTTTTGTTTAAACAAAACAAAACGCTTATATGTGCCAATGCTTACAGAAACTCTGTAAGTTATAGAAACTTTGATGGTTCTCTATTATACATTGCAACAAGCCCAGAGTTTTTTTTTCTAGCATTAGAGAGTTCGTCTTACTTAGGTAACTTTCTTTCTCCTGCTTCCTGGACACCCACCTTTTGTGTCAATCAAGTAGCTCTGTTCTCTTTTCCCTGCAACTGCCCTATTCATTCCTATCTGCTATGCCTTTGCTTCCTTTCTATGTCTAAGCTTCTCTCCTGGGATGCTTTCCTCCTTTCTTTACTTATTAGAACTAAACTCACTTGTAAAATTTTAGCTTGAGTCTGACATCAAGCAAAACAAAGCACAGTGTAGAGCTCATAGAGAATAGAATATCTTTGTTCTTAAAGGGTCCTAGATGAGCCACTGCGAATGTGATCAGTATATTGAATGTACTGGCCTTGGGTGCTGTGTTAGTCTGCATTCTCCAGAGAAACAGACCAAAAGGAGTTCTATAAAGAGACTTACTATAAAGAATTAGCTCACATGATTATGGAGGCAGAGAAGTCCCAGGATCTGCCGTCAGCAAGCTGGAGACCCAGGAGAGATGGTAATGTATTTCCAGTCCAAGTGCGAAGACCTGAGAACCAGGAACACTGATAGTGTAAGTTCTAGTTTGAGTCCAAGTCCAAAGGCAGGAGAAGACTGACTTTGCAGCTTGAAGACAGGCAGAGAACTAATTATTATTTTTTTCTCGACTTTTTATTCTATCTTAAGGTCTTCAACAGATTGGATGAGGCCCAACCAAAGCAATCTGCTCTTCTACCCTACTACCCTACTAATTTAAATTTTTTTTTGTTTTGTTTTTTTGAGATGGAGTATTGCTCTGTCACCCAGGCTGGAGTGCAGTGGCACAATCTCTCTCTGCTCACTACAACTTCCTCCTCCCGGGTTCAATTGATTCTCCTGCCTCAGCCTCCCGAGTAGCTGGGATTACAGGTGTGCACCACCATGCCAGGCTAATTTTTGTAATTTTAGTAGAGACAAGGTTTCACCATGTTGGCCAGGCTGATATCAAATTCCTGACCTCAGGTGATCCACCTGCTTCGGCCTCCCAAAGTGCTGGGATTATAGGCATGAGCCACTGCACCCAGCCTAATTCAAATGTTAATTTCACCTCAAAAGACTCTCACAGACACACCAAAAATAATGTTTAATCTGGGCAATCCATGGCCCAGTCGTGTTGACACAAAATTAACCATCACATTGGCTGAGTGTGGTGACTCACGCCTGTAATCCCAGTACTTTGTGAGGACGAGGTGGGTGGAACACCTGAGGTCAGGAGTTTGAGACCAGCCTGGCCAACATGATAAAACCCCATTTCTCCTAAAAATACAAAATTAGCCGGGTATGGTGGTGCATGCCTGTAATCCCAGCTACTCAGGAGGCTGAGGCAGGAGAATCACTTGAATCTGAGAGGCAGAGGTTGCAGTGAGCTGAGATTGCGCAATTGCATTCAAGCCTGGGCAACAAGAGCAAAACTCTGTCTCAAAAAACAAACAAACAAAAAACAAAATTAACCATCACAGGTACTATTCCAGCAGGAAACCATTGTATTCTTTGTCACCATTGCCTTCAAATAAAATCCTCAAGTAAACTTCATTCCAGCATCTTGGATGGTGTCTCAGGCAGAGCCGTTTGTTTTTCTGGACATTAGGGATCAGAATAGTTTCAGCTATTATAAATTTCAGACTGATCTGATAAAAACTTTAATCACATCTCGAATTAAAAGCCTGTCCTTCCTTATTCTCCCAGAGGCTTGAAGTAGGAAAGGAGGAGGTAAGATCTGCCTTTTTCTTCCACTCTCTACCTCTTGTCTCACTTGCTAGATGCTCTGGGGTTAGCCAGGTAGGAAGGGCTAGAAGTTGAGAGCTATATATAGGTATATTTTTTAACCTAGCCAGTCCTAGTCTGCAAAAACCTCCTGTGTAGCAAACATCTAAATACTTATAATTTTTCAATAAGGGGCTTTTGTGGGTTCTTTGGAGACTCTCCGTTGGAGACCTCTGATAGTGCAAAATTTCCTGATATGGTGCCCTCTTATGACATGCCCTCGTCCCTACTTCAGCAATTTACAGCACGTCACGTCTTTCTGGCTGGACGCTGGTCAGCAGCCTTCTTGGGTGGAGTCTCTGCCGCATCTGCTCTGCATTTTGCCTCACTAAGCTCTGAAAGTGTGATGCTCTCTCTTCTTCATTACAGACAGCGCCAGCCAGCCTCTCCTGCTTGGACTTTTCTAGGGGAGAATCAGGCACCCGTCTCTGTACTTCCCAAACTCCAGGGAACACAGGTCAGTCCTCTGTGGTAGGCAGAATAAGAGTGTCTCACGGATGTCCACACCCTGATCTCTGGAACCTGTGAATATGTTACCTTACCTGGCAAAACGAGCTTTGCAGATGTGATTGAGGTTATGGACCTTGAGTAGGAGAGATTATCCTGGGTTATCCACGTGGGCCCAGTCTAATTAATTCACCACAGGAATCCTTAAAAGTGGAGAACCTTTTTAGGTGGCTATAGTCAGGGAGAGAGATGTGACTACAGAAAAAGGGCAGAGACATATGACATGAGAAAAATGTTGCTTGCCATTGCTGACTTGAAGATGGAGGAAGACAGCCACAGGCCAAGTCAGTGAATAACCTCCAGGAGCTGATAATGGCCCTCAGCTACAGCCAACAAGAAAGCATGTGTCTCGGCTGGGCATGGTGGCTCATGCCTGTAATCCCAGCACTTTGAGAGGCCTAGGCGGGTGGATCCCTTGAGGTCAGGAGTTCGAGACCAGCTGACCAACATGGTGAAACTCTGTCTCAACTAAAAATACAAAAATTAGCTGGGCGAGGTGGCGGGCGCCTGTAATCTCAGCTACTTGGGAGGCTGAGGCAGGAAAATCGCTTGAACCTGGGAGGTGAAGTTTGCAATGAGCCAAGATTGCGCCACTGCACTCCAGCCTGGGCAACAGAGTGAGACTCCGTCTTAAAAAAAAAAAAAAAGAGAAAACGTGTATCTCAATCCCACAACTGCAAGTAATTGAATTTTGCCAACAACCTAACTGATCAGGAGACAGATTATTCCATAGAGCTTCTAGAAGTCTGCTCAGTTTGCTGACACCTTGATTTTAGCCTGAGATTCCTACTAGATTTCTGTTTTACAGACTATAAGATAATACATTTGTGTTGTTTTAAGCCACTAAATTTGTGGCAATTTTTTAAATGGCAGCAATAGAAAACTAATGTACTCTCAGATTTTCTCGCTGGGTCTACCAGTTCTGCCTTTTAGTAAGCAGGCAGGTAAGAAGATGGTGAGATGGTGTTCTTTTTTTTGGCAGGGACTGTCTGCTTCCATTCTCTACCATTGCTTCTCTTGTGACTCCTCCTGCTGGGTTTGGGAAGGCAACAGAATGTTTTTCTTTTTCTTTCCTTTTTTTTTGAGATGGAGTCTCACTCTTGTCGCCCAGGCTGGAGTGCAGTGGCGCGACTTCGGCTCACTGCAACCTCCACCTCCCGGGTTCAAGTGATTCTCCTGCCTCAGCCTCCCGAGTAGCTGGGATTACAGTCATGCGCCACCACGCCAACTAATTTTTGTATTTTTAGTAGAGATGGGGTTTCACCATATTGGCTAGGCTAGTTTCAAACTCTTGACCTGAGGTGAGCCACCCGCCTGGCCTTCCAAAGTGCTGGAGTTGTAATCATGCCTATAGGTGTGAGCCACTGCCCCTGGCCAACAGCACGTTTCTCTATACCATGGATTGACAACTTTGTTGTCCTCACTCTTATATATAGGCTGTAGGCTGAAGGTGGATTTCTTGATGTGTCCAGATCTTACTCTCTTATTCACAATGTAGAGGCAGGAAAAGTCTCATATAGCATTGTTGGACACATTTCACAAATCTTTGTCCCTTGTTGTATGTTTCAGTGCAAGCACATGTAGACCATTTTTAAGCATTTCTATTCCTCACCAGCTACCTGAATTCCCTCTGCCTGCATGAGGTCTACTTCATGGAAATACTGTTACTGATTGTTCTCTGCATTTTAATGAACACACCTCTGATGTTGGACTATGCACTGTTGGTTCTATTGCCTGTCTGAAATTAATTTTATTTAATCAAAATAAAATCTTTAATCATATCTCTAATTATAAACCTCTCCTCCCATGTTCTCCCAGAGGCTTGAAGTAGGAAAGGAGTAGGTAAGATCTGCTTTTTCTTTCACTCTCCATCTTTGTTTGTTTGTTTGTTTTTGAGACTGAGTTTTGCTCTTATTGCCCAGGCTGGAGTGCAATGGTGCAATCTTGGCTCACTGCAACATCTGCCTCCTGGGTTCAAGTGATTCTCCTGCCTCGTCTCCCTAGTAGCTGGGATTACAGGCGCCTGCCACCACGCCTGGCTAATTTTTTTGTATTTTTAGTAGAGACAGGGTTTCATGATGTTGGCCAGGCTAGTTGTGAACTCCTGACCTCAGGTGATCCACCTGCCTCAGCCTCCTAAAGTGCTGGGATACAGGCATGAGCCATCATGCCCAGCCCCACTCTCTACCTCTTGTCTCACTTGCTAGATGCTCTGGGATTAGACAGGTGGGAGGAGCTAGAAGTTGAGAGCTATTTTTTTTTTTTTGACCTAGCCAGTCCTACTCTGCAAAAACCTCCTGTGTAGCAAATGCCCAGCTGACCAAGTCAGCTCTTTCAGCACATAGCCAGCAGGACATCATGGCTCATGCCTGAGCCTTCCAGAGCACAAACAGAGCCTCAGGTTTGCAAGGATAGAAGGCACCCTAAAGATCAGCTGTTTCACTGCTTCTCTTCTCCCACTCTTTGGACTTGAATCCTCCCTCTTCGTTGGTCTTCCAGGATATATATATGGCATATATCCGTAGGGGATCTCAGTACTTATTTTTTTAAAAAATATATAAATTAGTTATTTTTTTAAATGATTACAATTTTTTTCTTTTTCTTTTTTAATTTTCAAAAAATTTCCATTTATTGGAATACAGGTGGTATTTGCTTACATGAATAAATTCTCTTTTTTAATATTTTTTGAGATGGAATTTCATTCTTATTGCCCAGGACAGAATGTAATGATGCGGTCTCACCTCACTGCAATCTCTGCCTCCCGGGTTCAAGTGATTCTCCTGCCTTGGCCTCCTGAGTAGCTGGGATTACAGATACCCACCACCACACCTGGCTGATTTTTCTATTTTTACTGGAGACAGGGTTTCACCATGTTGGCCAGGCTGGTCTCCAACTCTTGACCTCAGGTGATCTGCCCACCTTGGCCTCCCAAAGTGCTGGGATTACAGGTGTGAACCACTGCACCCAGCCATGAGTAAGTTCTTTAGTGGTGTTTTGTGTGATTTTGGTGCACCCATCACCCAAGCAGTATACACTGCACCATACTGGTAGTCTTTTATCCCTCACCCCTCTCTCAGTCTTTCAACAAGTCATCAAAGTCCACTGTATCATTCTTATGCCTCTGCGTCCTCATAGCTTAGCTCTCACATATCGGTGAGAACATATGATGCTTGCTTTTCCATTCCCAAGTTACTTTACTTAGAGTAATAGTCTCCAGTCTCATCCAGGTCACTGCAAATGCTGTTAACTCATTCCTTTTTATGACTGCATAGTATTCCATCATATGTATATACCACAGTTTCTTTATATACTCATTGATTGATGGGCATTTGGGGTGGTTCCACGATTTTGCAATTGTAAATTGTGCTGCTATAAACATGCATGTGCAAGTATATTTTTCGAATAATGATTTATTCTCTGGTGGCACCTTATTCTGTCTGTTATGGAGATTTTCTCTGAGTTCTTTTGAGGGCAGGGAACAAATCTTAACCATTGCGTCAACATCAACCCCAATTCAGAGCCTGAAGCCTCACAGGAACTCAGTGAATGAATGAGTGAATGAATGAATGCATATTTTTGAGTCCCAAACTGGCTTCCCTGTAGTTTCCATAAGGTAGTCCTTGGGTAATTCAGAATGATTTAAATCCCCTCTCTACAGCATGACCTTTAACTGTAAAAAGCTATCCTGTCCTAATTAAGTGTTTCATTCTCATTTGATATATTTTCAAACCCTTAAATGATATTCCCACACATCAGTTACAACCTTTTCTGTTTTAGTTATATAATCACCTCCTAAAGAATGTTCAGCTTTCTGGAAGGCATTCAGCTTGAGGGTGGGGTGGAAGTGATTGTGTAACTATTGCAAAAGCCTGTGGTTTGAATCTTTCCAAAAGTCTTATCTCAGCAGCTCAGACGCAGTACTCTGCCAATAGTCACAGCTTCTCTGTTTCCCATTGTGTCATCTGCAGACAGCCCTGACGAGGGCTGAGAGCTCATATGGAAAGTGTCGTGGTGTATTTTAAGTGTAACAGAATATCCAATGGGACTTTTCATGGTGTCTTGAAATTTTATCTGAATCCCCAACATTGAGAGCAAAAGGTGATAATTGTCCCCAGATTTCTGAATAGGATATTAGCACAGACATATCCATGTAGAAATTATGAAACGGCAGCAAAACTAGTATGGTGATTATCAACCTCAGTCATATCCTCCAGCTGAAAAGGAGGAAGGGGATTAGAAAGTGGCTTTAGGGTAGGGATAGTGTCATGGCATTTCCTGTTCTCTTCCTCTGGGGAAACTCTTGAGAGAGTTCAGGGCTCCTGTGGTGTCCTGGGATTCAAGTAGAGGAGCAGAGATTATGGAGTGGGTATGTGTCTTCTGGCATTTAGGGACATAAATGAATGGAAACTAGGGTTTGCTTCCTGCCTGGTGAGTTGGGGATTTGTGGGGGATTTGTGGGGGATTCAGGGAATCCTGAACAGGTTGTAGTGGAACCTGTTTACACTGCCAGTATTTGTAATGGTGAGGGCATGCGTTTCCGAGGAGCTACATTGGAAAACAGCTGGCTTTGAATCAGAAGTGTTGCCTATGGGGTGAAGAGACCCCAGCAATGAGCTGTTACATGCTGTACCTCTGAGCAGGAGCTGAGAAATTTGCAAGAAACTTCTGGGAGAAGGCAGGGCATGGTGACTCATGCCTGTAATCCTAGCACTTTGGGAGGCCAAGATGGGTGGATCACTTGAGGTCAGGAGTTTGAGACCAGCCTGGCCAACATGACGAAACCCCATCTCTACTAAAACTACAAAAGTTAGCTGGGTGTGATGGTGCATGTCTGTAATCCCAGCTACTCGGGAGGCTGAGGCAGGAGAACCTCTTGAACCTGGGAGGAGGAGGTTGCAGTGAGCTGAGATTGCACCACTGCACTCCAGCCTGGTCAACAAAAAGAGACTCTGTCTCGAAAAGAAAAAAAAAAAAGAAATTTCTGGGAGAAGTGGGAGAGTGTACTGGCTTTGAAGGGAGTTTTTCAGCCAGGTGGTCCCCACAGAGAGCCTTCAAAAGTCCCACAAATTCTTCCCACTGGAGAGAGCCAGCATGTGGGCTCCTCCTACCCCAAGGCCATGGCATACTGTATTACAAGAGCATCTGCCACAAAGATATATTTGCCCTTCTTCCCTTAATCCCCCTGCTCCCTGACTGGACCCTGGAGAGCCCAGACACAGCAGAGCGAGAGGGAGGCATGTGAAGGAGATGGAAGAAGAGCAGATAGTTCTTCCTTCCCATGCTGTAGGTCACCACACCAGGCTGAGACTGTACTGAGTACACGATTGAAGTATTTTTTTTTCTTTCTTTTTATTTTTTTCAGGGGCAGGGTCTCATTCAATTGCCCAGGCTGGAGTGCAGTGATCTGATCATAGCTCACTGTAACCTCAAACTCCTAGGCTCAAGAGATCCTTCTGCCTCTGCCTGCTTCGTGGCTAGGACTACAAGAATGTACCACCATACCTAGCTAATTTTAAATTTTTTGTAGTGATGGGGTCTTGCTTTGTTGCCCAGGCTGGTGTTGGACTCCTGGCCTTAAGCAATCCCCCTACCTTGGCCTCCCAAAGCACTGGGAATACACAGATGAGCCATGGTGCCTGGTCTGAAGTTTTTAATAGAAATGTTTAATGAGTTTTCATTTTTGAAAGTAATTTCAAAATCTATGAGAGAAGCCTGAGATATTTCCCAGAGGTGGGGAAGGATGCTGTGATGGATCATATTCTGAAGGGGCTATCAGAGAAACATGAAACGGTTTTCTGTTTGTACACTAATGAGCTTAGCTCATCTGATAAACTTAATAAGTGGACAATAATTTTAGGTACATTCTAGAGAGGCTAGTCCCGAGGAATAGCTGGGCAACACACTATTCTCTAGAACTTTGGTATTATAGACTTGTTTTAAAGTTTTTGATATTGTTATTTAATTTTTTAAGGTAATAATAACCTTTGTTGACCAGTTACTATGTGCAGGCACTCTGACAAAATGCATTGCAATATTCTTTCATTTAATTTCACCAATTCTGCAATATAGGAATTTTATCTTTATTCTACAAAAATAAGGAAATTGTATGTCAGAGAAGTTAACCAACTTGTACAATACAATGATGCTAATGAATAGCAGAGATAGGGTTTAAAAAGTTTTTATTTTGAAATAATTTTACAATTACAGAAAAGTTGCAAAAATAGTACAGTGAATCCCATATATTCTTCCTTTAGCTATTCCTAGTGTTAACTTTTTACATAACCATATTATAACTATTAAAACTAGGAAAGTAACATTGATACATTTTTTATTTTTTTTTTCCGAGACAGAGTCTTGCTCTGTTACCCAGGTTGGAGTATAGTAGCGTGATCTTAGCTCACTGTAACCTCCGCCTCCCAAGTTCAAGCAGTTCTCCTGCCTCAGCCTCCCTAGTAGCCGGGATTACATGCTCTCACCATCACGCCAGGCTAATTTTTGTAGTCTTAGTAGAGACAGGGTTTCACTGTGTTGGCCTGGGCTGGTCTCGAACTCCTGACCTCATGTGATCCACCATCCTCAGCCTCCCAAAGTGCTAGGATTACAGGCGTGAGCCACTGTGCCTGGCAATACAATATTATTAGCCAATAAGGTCTATAGACCTTATTCAAATTTTGAGGTTTCTCAATTTTCCTAATGAACATTCTTTTTGTGGTCACAATCCAACCCTTGGTCCCACATTACATTTAGTTGTCATGTTTTCATAGTTTCTTTCTAAATCTTTCTTTGCATCATTAATTTTAAGATTGGGAAGGACATTAAAGGTCTTCTACATGAATCATCCTGTGGATTCTCAAAATCCCTGCTGTTCATTATTTGCACGAAGACACTGCCAGTGGTGGTCTGTCCTAAGTGGGGCCACCTCTATTAGAAGGTCCACATTTGCTTTCTTAAAGCTCCCACCTGTTAGTTCTGGTTTTTACCTTATACTTGCCATTTAGAACAAGGCCAATTTCCCTTCTGTATGATAGCTTTCAAATATATGAAGACCATTATATTTCTACTACCACTGGAACCCCACCCTCCAGTCCTGCCACCAAATCCTTTCTTTTTTACAATGGGCATCTTTAATTCCATCAGCTGTTCCCCATATGTCATGGGTTTAAGTCTTTCTGCTTAAAACTATGGACTTTGCCCTAAAATAGCTTCAAACTAGTTTGGGCCATTGTACCCTGAACTAGCTCCAGTTTGTATACATAGATGTAGATGTTGGTCTGTCTACAGCTGACCCTTGAACAATGTGGGAGTTAGGGTTGCTGACCCTGGAGAGTTGAAAATTTTTAAATTACTTTTGCCTTCTCCAAAACTTAACTACGAATAGCCCACTGTTTACCAGAAGCCTTACTGATGACATAAACAGTTGATTCACACATATTTTGTGTGATATATCTATATTACATACTGAATTCTTAAAATAAAGTAAGATAGAGAAAAGAAAATGTTATTAAGCAACTTGTAAGGGCTGAGTGTGATGGCTCATGCCTGTATCCCAGCACTTTGGGAGGCCGAGGTGGGCAGATCACTTGAGGTCAGGAGTTCAAGACCAGCCTGGCCAACATAGTGAAATCCTGTCTCTAGTAAAAATACAAAAATTAGCTGGGCATAGTGGTGCATGCCTGTAATCCCAGCTGCTTGGGAGGCTGAGGCAGGAAAATTGCTTGAACCTGGGAGGTGGAGGTTGCAGTGAGCCAAGATCACACCATTGCACTCCAGCCTGGGCAACAGAGTGAGACTCCATCTCAAAAAACAAACAAACAAAAAAACAAAGAAAACTCATAAGGAAGAGAAAATACATTTACTATTCATCAAGTGGAAGTGGATCATCATAGAAGTCTTTATTCTTGTCATCTTCACATTGAGTAGGCTGAGGAGGAGGAGAAGAGAGATTGGTCTTGCTGTCTCAGGGATGACAGAGGCAGAAAAAATCTCTAGCCTTGATCTAGCCTGCCCTCCTATAAATAGGACTTAATGAGATACACAATTGTAGAATTGCCCCTGCTTTTTGACACTGCCAAATCCAGAGAGAATCCAAAAATCCATATCCTATAGCAAGTCCTTTCTGTCACTTTCATGCTGACATTCCCCATGGTTCCCAACAGCCTGCATTCTCTCCTACTGCAACTGGTAATACATCCAACTTGTTCAATGTGCTACAGGTTGCGTGGAGTGTAGAAGGATTCCTTTTCTCTCTCTTCTCACCGAGACTTGTTATCTTTCAGCTTTTTGTTAATAGCCACTCTAAAAGGTGCTGTCTCATTGAAGTTTTAATTTGTATTTTCCTAATGATAATGATGTTGAGCAATGTTTCATGAACCTGTTAGCTGTTTTTAAGTTTTCTTTTGAGAAATGTCTGTTCAGGTCTTTTGCCCATTTTTAAATTGGGTTATTGGTTTTTTTTTGCTATTGAGGTATTTGAGTTCTTTCTATATTTTGGATATTAACCCCTTATCAGATGTATAATTTGCAAATATTTTCTCCCACTCTGTGGGTTGTCTCTTCACTTTGTTAGTTGTGTCCTTTTCTGTGCGGAAGCTTTTTAATTTTGTGCAACCTCATTTGTCTATTTTTGCTTTTGTTACCTGTGCTTTTGGCATCATATCCAAAAAGTCATTGCCCAGACTGATACCACGGAGATTTCCCCCTAGGTTTTCTTCCAGTAGTTTTACAGTTTCAGGTCTTATATATAAGCCTTTATTTCATTTAGAGTTGATTTTTGTATTTAGTGTGAGATAAGATTCCAATTTTATTCTTCTGTATGAGGATATCCAGTTTTTCCAACACCATTTCTTGAAGAGACTGTCCTTTTCCCATTGTGTGCTCTTGACAACTTTGTCAAAGATCAATTGGCTATCAAGTGTGGGGTTTATTTCTGGGCTTTCTATTCTGTTCCATTGTTTGATGTATCTTTTTTTTTATATCAGTACCATGTTGTTTTAATTACAATCACTTTATGATATATTTTAAAATTGGGGAGTGGGATGCCTCTAGATTTGTTCTTTTTGTTCCAGATTGTTTTGGCTGTTCAGTTTTTTGTGATTTCATATGGATTTAAAGGATTGCTTTTTTCTATTTCTGTGAAAATAATTAATGGAATTTTGATAAGGATTGCACTGAATCTGTAGAATGCTTTGGGCAGTAGAGACATTTTAATGTTGATTCTTCCAATCTGTGAACATGGATTATCTTTCAATTTATTCGTGTTTTCTTCAATTTTTTTTTTCATCAGTGTGTTTTAGTTTTCAGCACATAGGTCTTTCACCTCCTTGGTTAAATTTATACCCAAGTATTTTATTTTTCTGTTGCTATTGTAAATGGGAATGTTTTCTTAATTTAATTTTTGGGTAGTTAGTTATTAGTGTATAGAAACACTACTGATTTTTGTGTGTTGAGTTTGTATCTTACAAGTTTATTAAATTTATTTATCAGTTCTAACAGCTTTTTTAATGGCATCTTTAGGATTTTCTATATATACTGTTATATCACCAGCAAACAAATACAATTTCACTTCTTCCTTTCCTATTAGGATGCCTTTTATTTCTTTTTCTTGCCTAATTGCGCTGGTTAGGACTTCCAGTACTACGTTGAAAAGAAGTGGTGAAAATGAGCATTCTTTTCTTGTCCCTGATCTTGGAGGAAAAAGCTTTCAATTTTTCACTGTTTTTAAATTAAATTTAATTTTATTATAATTTTTTATTTTTTAAAAAGAAGTTTCCTAACAACTAAGTATGATGTTAGCTATAGGTTCTCCCATATGGCCTTTATAGAGTTGAGGTATATTTTCTCTATACCTAATTTGCTGAGAGTTTTTACATAAAAGAGTTTTGAATTTGCCAAATGCCTTTTTTCCACGTCTATTAAAATGATCATATGTTATATATCCTTTATTTTGTTAATATAGAATATCATTTTTATTAATTTGCATATGTTTAATTATCCTTGCATTCCAGGGATAAATCCCATTTGTCATGGTGAATGATTCTTGTAATGTGTTGTTGAATTTGGTTTGCTAATACTTTGTTGAAAATTTTTGCAACTATGTTCATCAGGAATATTGGCCTGTAATTTTCTTTTTTTGTAGTGCCCTTGTTTGACTTTAATTTCAATAATATATTTTATTTAACCTATTATATCTAAAATATTATCATTTCCAAATGTAGTCAATATTAAAGTATTATTGAGATATATCACCTTCTTTTTTGTTTTATACTAAACCATATCTCATTTGAGACTAGGGACATTTCAAGTTGACCCTTGAACAATGTGGGGCCAGGGGTGCTGACCTCTCACATAGTTGAATATTCATGTATAACTTTTGACTGTCCCAAACCTAACTACTAATTGCCTGCTGTTGACCAGAAGCCTTACTGCTAACATACTGTTGATTCACACATATTTTGTATGTTATATGTATTATATACCGTAATTCTTACAATAGGAAAAGCTAGGGAAAAAAGAAAAGAAAATGTTATTAAAAATTATAAGGAAGATAAATTATACGTATTCTTCATAAGTGGAAGTACATCATCATAAAGGTCTTCATCCTCATCCTCTTCATGTTGAGGAGGCTGAGGAGGAGGAGAAAGAGGAGAGGTTGGTCTTGCTGTCTCAGAGGTGGCAGAGGCGGAAAAAAATCCATGTATAGATGGACCTGCACAGTTTAAACCTGTGTTGTTCAAGGGTAAGCGGTATTCAGTAATTACATTTGGCTCCTGTATTGAACAGCACAGATCTGGATTTTATTGCTTTTAGTTCTCCTGCTGATTTAGCAAATAATAGGTCAGGCACGGTGGCTCATGCCTATAATCCAGCACTTTGGAAGGCTGAGGTGGGCGAATAACTTGAGGTCAGGAGTTTGAGACCAAGTTGGCCAACATGGTGAAACCCTGTCTCTACTAAAAATACAAAAAATTAGCTGAACATGGTGGCACGTGCCTGTAATCCCCCCCAACTTGGGAGGCTGAGGCAGGAGAATCACTTGAACCTGGGAGGTGGAGGTTGCAGTGAGCTGAGATCGTGCCACTGTACTCTAGCCTGGGCGATGAGCAAGACTCCATCTCAATAAATAAGTAAATAAATAAAATAATTTTTGGCTGGGTGTGATGGCTCACTTCTGTAATCCTAGCACTTTGGGAAGCTGAGGCAGGAGGATCGCTTAAGGCCACAAGTTTGAGACCAGCCTGGGCAACATAATAAGACCCCATCTTTAGAAAAAAAATTAAGAAATTAGCTGGGCATGGTGGCATGTATCTACAGTCCCAGCTACTCAGGGGGCTGAAGTGGGAGGATATTTTGAGCCCGGGAGGTTGAGGCTACTGTGAGCTGCAATCACATCACTGCATCCCAGCCTGGGTGACAGAGTAAAAACCTGTTCCAAAAATATATATTTTTATAACAATGTGGCATTATTATATGTGATATAATAATAAATGCTAGAACATGGGAGTGGGAAAAGGGAAATAAATACTACAAAATTAACATAAACATTTAAAAAACTTACATGCACTTAGAAATAAAAAAGGAAAGAGAAGCAACAATTAAATAATTTATAGTTTAAAGTAGAAATTAAAAACCACAATTATAGAGTATTTGAAAAACATGGAGGATGAGAACATCATAAGGGATGAGGCTGAAGGTGTGTTCAGAAGCAAATTGATTATTATTATACTTATTTTTTTCTGACATGAAGTCTCGCTCTGTCACCCAGGCTGGAGTGCAGTGGCACATTCTTGGCTCACTGCAGCCTCCACGTCCTGGGTTCAAGCGATTCTCCTGCCTCAATGTCCTTAGTAGCTGGGATTACAAGTGTGTGCCACCATGCCCAGATAATTTATAAATTTTTAGTAGACATAGGGTTTCACCATGTTGGCCAGGCTGGTCTCGAACTCCTGACCTCAAGTGATCCACCCAGCTTGGCCTCCCAAAGTGCTGGGATTACAGGTGTGAGCTACTGTGCCCAGCTGGAATTCATTATTTAACAAGCAAGCATTCAACCTGAGAAAAACAAACTGAACCAACTCAAAGAGAGCAGTAGTAAGAATGAAGTATTAAATAAACTTAACAGAAATCACTGAAAACAGAAGCACTGCAGAGTTGATATTAATGCAAGAGATGACTCTGAGAAACCAACGTCTTTAAGAAAATCTTGGGAAAAATAGAAGAGAAAAAACAAAAAATTAAAAATGAGGTAAAATTTTAGACAAAGAAAAGGTTAAACTTTTATATAAAAAAGTTCTTTTCTGTGAGAATTATTGAAACGTATATGGGTAAGTAATAGGAAGTCTGGAATTTGTTTTAAATCACAGTGCTCCACTTGAAAAAGTAATAGGGAAATAGGCAAAGGAGTATTGGCAAAAATGATTACTTTTGAAGCTGGTAATGGGTGCTTGGGTGTTCATTATACTATTCTAACCACTTATATGTACGCTTAAGCATTTCTGCTATGGTTTGAATATGGTTTGTTTGTCGTCACCAAAACTCATGTTGAAATTTGGTCACTTGGGTGGCAATGTTTGGAGGTGGGCCTATTGGAAAGTGTTTGATTCATGGAGTGGCTCCCTCATGAATGGCTTGGTTTCCTTTTCAAGGTAGTGAGTGAGTTCTCACGCTGGTGAGACTGATTAGCTTTTAGTTCCCACTGGAATGGATTAGTTCCTGAGAGAGTGGGTTGTTATAAAGCTGGGATGTCCCTCAGGTTTGTGTCTTCACACGTTTGCTTCCCCTTTGACCTTCTTCATCATGTTGTGATGCAGCACTGAAAGCCTTACCAGAAGCTATGCCCTTGAACTTTCCAGCCTGCAGAACCATGAGCAAAATAAACCTCTTTTCAAGTTACCCACTCTCAAGTATTTCGTTATAGCAACACAAACAGATTAAGACAATTTCCATAATTAAACAATTTAGAAGAGAATGTTATGCTTGACTTAATGCTAATACATTTGAAAATCTCCCTAATGAAGTAGATGGTTTTCTGAGAACACATATTAATAAAATTGACTCAAGAAGTGACAATCTGAATGGAAAAACAACCCGGAAAGAAATTATAAAATAATTACCCCACAGAGAGATTCTGAGATCTGATTATTTTATTTGTTTCTTCAAGAAACATATAAATCTTATGCTCTGTTAATTACATAGAAATAAATGATACCAACAAATTCATTCTATACAGTTCGCACAGCCTCACCATTTGGACCTGATATATAAACAACAAAAATATCAAACTATAGAATAATTTTATGGGCAAATACATATGAGAAATTTGTAATGAAAAAAATAGGAAAATTAAACTCAATTATATTCATTTGATCAGTCTCTACTTAACTGATTCACCAGATTAAGAAAAGTTCATCATTTTGTCTATGAAACATTGACTTCTGTCCACAGAAGGATGAATCCTTATGGCTAATTTGCCCTCATGTTCCCTGGCAGTTCAGTTCCTGTAATAACAGGTTTCCAAACAAGTTTATGTCAATTGTACTTGTTAATATATTTATGGAATCTAATTAAATATTTCTGTAAACTGATGAAATATGAGCATGGAAAAAGAATTTTTCCTATGAAAACTAAATTGAATGTTTCAGATGAACTCAATACAAGTGATCCATTAAAAATTAAATTAGGTGAGAATGAGACAACTGTAAAATTTGGGAACAAGTCACAAAACTCTGGAATCCTGTACTTTTTTTTTTTTTTTTGAGATGGAGTCTCGCTCTGTCACCCAGGCTGGAGTGCAGTGGTGCAATCTTGGCTCACTGCAACCTCCGCCTCCCGGGTTCAAATGATTCTCCTGCCTCAGCCTCCTGAGTAACTGAGACTACAGGCGCCCACCACCACACACGACTAATTTTTTGTATTTTTAGTAGAGATGGGGTTTCACAATGTTAGCCAGGATGGTCTCGATCTCTTGACCTTGTGATCTGCCCACCTCTGTCTCTCAAAGAGCTGTGATTACAGGCATGAGCCACCACGCCTGGAGAATCCTGTATTTATTTTAAGAGCAATTTGAAATGATTTTCTTTGAAGAAGCTAAATCAGAAATAACAATGCATTAGGGGTTTGATTTAGGTAAGAAAGATGATATAGAATTCTAATTAGGAAACTGATACTTAAAGAAAAGTTATTAGTTAGTTAGTTTCAAAACTAGTTAGGGCAATGCTAGTTTTGGTTATACTAGACAAACCCCTAAATCTCAATGGCTTAATACAATTAGCACTTTTGTTAGTTACGTCAAGTCTAAAATGGGTTCCTGGTGGATAGGCATCAGGCTACTTCTACCTTTTGGCTCTGACATTTTCAACATATGGCTTCCAAGGTGGCCATGCTCTAATGCATTAAGCCACAGGAGGAAAGAAAGCACGAAGGCTACCATGTAGAAGTTCTCATGGGTGGGTGAAGCCTGGGAAGTGATCACATCACTTGGGTTCATATTTCAAGGGCTATAACTCAGGCACATGGTTATATTAACTGCAGGCAAGATGAGAAATGTGATTTCGCCATGTGCCCAGGAAGAAGTGGAAACAAAGAAGAATACAGGTTGAGCATTCCTTTATTATTATTAATTTTTTTTGAGACAGAATTTTACTCGTGTTGCCCAAGCTGTAGTGCAATGGTGCAGTCTTGGCTCACTGCAACCTCCGCCTCTGAGGTTCAAGCAATTCTCCTGCCTCAGTCTCCCAAGTAGCTGGGATTACAGGCGCCTGCCACCATGTCTGGCTAATTTTTGTATTTTTAGTAGAGACAGGGTTTCACCATGTTGGCCAGGCTGGACTCGAACTCCTGACCTCAGGTAATCTGCTCACCTTGGCCTCCCAAAGTGCTGGGATTAGAGGCATAGCCACCGTGTTCAGTCAGGTTGAACATTTCTAGTCTGAAAATTTGAAATTTGAAATGCTCCAAAATTTGAAATTTTTGCCTGTCAACATGATGATACAAATGGAAAACTCCATGCATAAGTACTTAACATAAACTTTGTTTCATGCACAAAATTATTAAAAATATTGTATAAAATTACCTTCAGATTATGTGTGTAAAGTATACGTATAGATTAAAAGAAGGAGGTCATGTGCTTCAATATTTTCATTTAGCAAGAAATAAGGATTGCCTTTGTGTCAGTACTTATGCAAGAAATATAAATTAAGCTTGTGTTTAGACTTGGGTCCCATCACCAAAGTATGCCATTATGTGTTTGCAGATATTCCAATATCCAAAAAGTTCCAAAATCCAAAATTTTGGAATTTTGGTCCCAAGCATTTTGGGTAAGAGATACTCAGTCTGCAGTAATCCTTCCCCCAAATTGGCAAATTAATGTCTTACATGTTTTAAGTTAGAACAGAATTTTTAAAGTATGTCTATTTTTAATGATTCCTCACTTTGTCAAGCGTCTTTCAGAGCAGAGTGTTATAGTATAGTGAATAAAAGCATGGCTTCTGGAGCCAGAATTCTTGAGTTCAAATCCCATCTCTTCTAGATGTTAAGCTTTGAACAAATTATTTAACCTTTCTGTGCTTTAATTTTCTTATCTCTAAAATGGGAATGGTAATAGTTTTAGGGGTGTTAACATCTATAAAACTTAGAATAGTGTCTAGATACATGGTAATTACCCAGTAAAAATGTTAGCTATTGTTATTATTACTATTCTTTTTTTGAGATGGAGTCTCACTCGGTCACCCAGGCTGGAGTGCAGTGGCATGATCTCGGCTCACTGCAGCCTCCACCTCCCGGGTTCAAGCGATTCTTCTGCCTCAGCCTCCTGAGTAGCTGGGATTACAGGCATGCGCCACCTCGCCCAGCTAGTTTTTGTATTTTTAGTAGAGATGGGGTTTCACCATATTGGCCAGGCTGTTCTTGAACTCCTGACCTCGTGATCCGCCCACCTCGGCCTCCCAAAGTGCTAGGATTACAGGTGTGAGCCACCGCGCCCGACCGCTATTGTTACTATTTTTATTTTTTGAGGCAAGGTCTCACTCTGTTGCCCAGGCTGTAGTGCAGTGGCACAATCATAGCCCTCTGTAACCTGCAACTCTTGGGTTCAAGTGATTCTCCTCCTTCAGCCTCTGAAGTAGCTAGGACTACAGGTGCACACTACCACGCCTGGATAATTTTAAAATTTTTTTGTAGAGATGGGGTCTTATTATGTTGCCCAGGTTTGTCTTGAATTCCTGGCTTCAAGCAATTCTCTCACTTCAGCCTCCCAAAGTGCTGGGATTACAAGTGTGAGCCACCAGCCCCAGCCTAATGAAAGCTTCTATTAGACTTTGAAAAAATCGGTGTCTTAGAGGTATTACTGAATATGCTGTAGATGAAAAAGAAAAAACACAACAAAAACTAAAAGCCAAACCTTACTCAAACTAACTTAATAATAAAGATAATTCCTGGCACATATAAGGATGATATTAAAAATATTTAACAACCACTACAGCATAGGTATTAACCAATTAGAGTAGGCATCTGAGTAATAAGAATGATGTGAATATAAATCATTCTGTTATAAAGATACATGCACATGTATGTTCATTGCAGCACTATTCACAATAGCAAAGACATGGAATCAGCCCAAGTGCCAATCAATAATAGACTGGATAAAGAAAATGTGGTACATGTACACCATGGAATACTATGCAACCATAAAAAGGAACGAGATTATGTCCTTTGCAGGGACATGGGTGAAGCTGGAAGCCATTATCCTCAGAAACTAATGCAGGAATAGAAAACCAAATACTGCATGTTTTCACTTATAAGTGGGAGCTGAACAATGAGAATACATGGACACTGGGGCCTGTGGGGGGCGGGTGAGGGGTGAGAGGAGGGCATCAGGAAAAATAGCTAATGCATGCCGGGCTTAATACCTAGGGGATGGGTAGATAGGTGCAGCAGACCACCATGGCAGACGTTTACCTGTGTATCTAACCTGCACATCCTGCACATGTATCCCAGAACTTAAAATAAAAAAAGAATGATGTCACCCATGTCCAACCAGGATGGCTATTCCAGTGTGCACTGCTCAGTATATCTTCTTGGGTTTATGGAACTAAAATATCCAGAAGTAGGGGCTCCTCAGGTGAGGCTTGATCTGGTAGATCAATAATATTATGCCAAAAACTATTTATTCTCTGCTCTGTTTTCCTTCCTATGATTTTCATCCTAAACTGAGTCCCCAGGTTGGCTGCCGGTGGCTTCTGAGGTTGTGTGCATCAATTTTTTATTTAGCAAGAAGTAGGGATTGTCTCTTTGTGTCAGCATTTATAGCAAGCATTTTGAGATTTCCCCTGATTAGAATGATTTGGGTCACATCCCTAGCCTTGTACCAACCATGTTGGTGAGGGCCATGACTTGGTTGGTCAAGGTTTATGCCCCACCTGGAGTTGGGGGTCTAGTCAGCTTTTCTGGTACCACTTGGATCCCCAAACAAGCGTTAGGATACTACAGAGAAGGGGCGAGTGTGGATACTGAGGAAATAATCCACAATATCCTCTAATATTAATGCAAAACATGTTATCAATTGATCTAATAGGAAAAACTACATGATGATCTTATTGGAGTAAAAGGCTTACTATATATTAATTATTTTACAAATTAAAGAGTAAAATATGAATATCCCCAAAGAAAAGTGGGCAAAGTGCATAAATCGATCACTGAAAGAATACAACTGGCCGATAAAAATGTAAAAAAGCACATATAAGTTAGTAATCAAAGAAATGCAAGTAAAAATGATTATTTGTGCTTTTTGCTTAATCAAATGGCTACATTTTATGCAGGGAGTATAATTGTCCCATATAACCCAGTGAGCTTATCTGGGTGGCCTGGCCAAAGGGTAATTAAGACTCAGGGTCTTGCCCTTCTTTCGGTTGGAGGGGCAGTGCCCAAGCTCGGCTTCTCATGTAACTGGTGCTTTCATTCCCTGCTGACGGCGTGTTGGCAATGGGCTGAAACATCCTACAGGCTCCAGAGTCCCTAGGTGCCGAGTGTCTGACATTCTAAATAACTCTTGTAAATAGCAGGCAACCCTAAACCACACCTCTTGGTCTACTGATAAGGCCGTCCTTGCATGCTTATAGAAGAAGGAAGAGCCAGCCAACATCCTTGATATGCCTCTATAGGTTACAGGACCCGCTGCGGGGGGCTTTTGTCCAGCTGAACCTGGCCTTGAAAATTTCTTCTTTTTCCAATTAAGCTGATTCCCTAGCTCATAGCACGTGATATGAGATTTCACCCAAACCCTAGGGAATATTGTACACAAAAGAAATATTTAAAAAAATGATATGCTGGGCCAGGCGCGGTGGCTCACGCTTGTAATCCCAGCATTTTGGGAGGCCGAGGCGGGAAGATCACCTGAGGTCAGGAGGTCGAGACCAGCCTGGTCAACATGGTGAAACCCTGTCTCTACTGAAAATAGAAAACTTAGCTGGGTGTGTTGGCAGGTGCCTGTAATCTCAGCTACTCGGGAGGCTGAGGCAGGAGAATCGCTTGAACCCAGGAGGCAGAGGTTGCAGTGAGTTGGGATCGTGCCACTGCCCTCCAGCCTCGGCGACACAGTGAGACTCCATCTCAAAAAAAAAATGATATACTGAATGATGATGAAGTACAGGTGATGGATATTCTCATCTTGTCTGTTAATCTAAAACTAATTGCAACCTTTTGCAGAAGCAATTTATAATATGTTTAAAGGGCCTTCAGCATATCACTTTTTAAAAATATATACTCATTAAATAGTAGATTGATCATTATGGTCAATAATGTCATCAAGATTCCAGGGAAACTCAACAAAAGTACATAACGTTGTACAGAAAATATTCTGACTTTAAGATTACAGTAAAAAATGGCTAATATTCTATTTATTTCCCCTGGAGAGTCTAGATATTAGACACCGGCATTGTTATTGGTAAACTAGGTTAAAAATCTAGTGAATAATGAAAAAATCTGTCACTTGATGATTATGATTTTCGTGGCAACCTTTAAAACCTCTGGGCCTATCATCTGGCTTCAAGGACTAAAACTGTAACTTAAACATGCAGTATAATGTGGTTCTGAACAGTGAGGCCATCTGGTGGCCATCTGGAAAGTTTCTGACTCCCAGTGTCTGCATTCCTGACACTAAACCCCGTCTGGCCTTGAAAGTGAAGCTGCTGCATGGCGGTGAGAACCTGTGGTATTTCCTGAACTAAATCTTCTGGAATGAGTCCAAGATTTAACTGCAAAATCCAAATTCCATATATGTGAGGTGGTCAGTGTTGCAGAAGGGTTTCATACTATATGGCTAGTCCATGTCCAGCCCATCACCTGTTGACAGACAGGCTTGTCTATAAATTCCCTTGTTGCAGTGGAAGGTCTTAAAACAATTCTGCTGGAAGCGTATAACATGGAGCTATATGAACCGAAGCAGGGCCATATTGGAAGGGCAATATTCAGAAAGATATTTCTGAACCTTCCTTGTCTCAGTCTTTTGTGGATTACTTGTAAAGAATATGGTCAGTTTCCAGAACACATATTAAGCCCTATGTGAGTAAAATAATGTTGTTAAGATGTGGTGAAGCAGAGGTGAGTCCTGTTTTCTAAGAATCTCTTTTTCCCTGGACCCAAGCCCTAGAGATGATAATGTACTTGAGTTGTGTAATTATGACTTGAGTAGTGATAAGTAAATGTATCTTTGCTTAACAAAGATACATAAGTACTTGGACTATTGCCTTAACAATTTTATCTCTTCGTGCTGCAAATTCACAACTCCTGCTTGACTCTGTCAATTAACTTTATAAATGTAACCTCTTTTCAATCGTTCCTAAATGTGAGATGTAATTTTCCTTTTTAATTCTCAACTTGTCTGTTTCTTTTTGAGACAGGGTCTCACTCTGTTGCCCAGGCTGCAGTGCAATGGCACGACCACGGCTCACTGCAGCCTTGGCCTCCTGGACTCAAGCAATTCTTCTACCTCAGCCTCTTGAATAGCTGGGACCACAGGTATGTGCCACCATGCCTGGCTAATTTTTTTTATTATTTGCAAAGGCGGGGTCTCACTATGTTGCACAGGTTGGTCTCCATCTCCTTGGTTAAAGTAATCCTGCCTTAGCCTCTCTGTCATGCTCAGTGCCAGGTTCCA
This sequence comes from Theropithecus gelada, assembly GCF_003255815.1. Classification (NCBI taxonomy): domain Eukaryota; kingdom Metazoa; phylum Chordata; class Mammalia; order Primates; family Cercopithecidae; genus Theropithecus; species Theropithecus gelada. The sequence goes on along the minus strand of NC_037679.1, from coordinate 57,628,954 downwards.
ACCCCAGCTGAGGGCTGAGGGGTGCAGGTGGATGTGGGGCAGGGAAGTGGAACAACACTCGAGAGATAGCAGGTAGATGAGACATGGCTTTATTCAGCAGCACCTCACAGGGTCACTGTTACATTTATACCTACACAGATAATAGTGGCCAAGAGCCAGGTGGGGAGCTTCTCTCTGTTGTGTCTACATGGCTATGACTGTATGAGACATGGGAGTGTGCGCGTGTACCCTAACCCCTCTGAGTCATTTAGGTTATTTACCTTGGCCTATGCCGGCTGCCCTATGCCTGCTTGGCTGCAGCACAGCCATGTTCCTTACACTCCATCCCCTAGGCCGAGGGGATCCTCTTGGTGGAGACGTGTGCACATACGGCAGCATCCTGGACCCATAGGCCACAGCAACCATACAGAGAGCAACAACCTACCAGGAATATCCTGCTGTGCTACTTATGATTATGAGAGCCCAATGTAGGCCAGAGCCCAAAAGACGCCCACCATCTCTGCAGGGGGTCATCAGTAAGGTGCTCAATTGCCTTAATCTCCTATGACACCCCTTGCAAAGCTGCCATTACATTCGGGTGGTTTTCAGGGATAAATGTACAACATTGTGTCCCTACAAGGCACAGGGGCCACCTATGTCCTTGCATGTCTAAGGCTATGTCTAAGGCCATCCTGTTTTGCAGCACCACCTTCCTGACCTGGTCAACTTCATTAGTTAACAAAAGGAGAGAACTTGGGTGTAATTCAGGGCCCCAGCTGTGTGCTCTGCAAAGGCTGTAATCTGCTTTATCACGGTAATGACACCTGCTCCAGGTATAGGGATTGCTAAGGGATAAAACCACCAGGGGGCGCCCCGCACTCAGAAAAAGCGGAAATGCAGTGCCTCCAAATTACGTGGGTGACTAGGCAATGTGGGAAGCACAATGGCAGGCACATAAGGCCACCCCCAGGTACAACGTCCAGTCCAATTGGCTGGTAGATATGGCCATCCTGTGTCCCCACAGACCCATAAACTCCCAGGGCGCACGAAGTCTATGGGGGCCCAGCCTTGGTAAGATCGCTTGCTCCTCCACACCCTTGGTGTGGTGACACATGTTATATTTGCACAAACCTCAGCAGACAACCATCCTACAGTGACTTTACCTTGGTGCTGGCTAATGGCCACCTGTGTTCTCCCATTAGCCAGCCTGATCCATCATGGACACTGCGAGTCAGCCAGGGGGAAGGCTCACCATGAGGTTTGCGATGCCCCCATCCAAAGCCCACTGTGTTGCATCCCATGCATTTCTGTGGGACCTAAGTCTCTAGCTATGTCCAATTCTTCACAGAAGCTGGATGCAGCACTGGATGGGAGTTTATGGGTCTGTGGAGGAGGTCATCCTAGATGTGTATCTGTAGCTGGATGGGGGCAGCAGTCCAGTATAACAGTGCCTCCACCAGGGCTGGGCCACCTTTCCATGGCCACTCATTCAAAATTTGAAGCACCAGGTCCAACCTGGAACTCCAGCCCCGCAAAGATGGGGGAGTAACATGCAATTGTAACCCGTTCTTCAAGAGTCCACTATATCGCTCAATCATGCCAGCAGCTTGTGGGTTATAAGGAATATGAAACCCCCATCGTATGTCTATCTGTAGTGCCCACTGTTTTACCTGCTGTCCAGTGAAATGTGTTCCCCTATCACTTTCAATGGCCAGGGGATGGCCTTATAGAGCACGTAAGTGTTGCAGGGTTTGAATGGTATGTTGCTGGTCGGCCACCTTGCAAGAGTAGGCGAACAACAAGCCAGAGGCTGTGTCTACAGCTGTCAGTGCATATGTGTAGCCCTGTGATTTTGGCAGTGGCCCAGTGTAATCTATTTGCCATCTGCTAAAGGGCATCCGTCCTACCATCACTTGCTGTGTTACACTGGGAAGCTGTCTCCGTCTGGGGTATGCCTGGGCACACACCGGGCACTTCTGTCAGGCCTCCAAAATGTCCTGCAAAGGCAAAGACAGACCCCAGTGCCTACTGACTTGTTGCATCAGTTCACTCCCTGCATGTCCCAGTTTCCTGTGTAGCCACAAAGCTACATCTTTTGTAGGTGCCGGCTGTAACCATCAGACCTTGGCTAAGGCATCTGCCTCATCATTACAGGGGGTGGCCAAAGGCACATGACCTGACACATGGTAGTTAAATCTTTCTGATGACGTATTTCCCAGAGGTCTTGCCACATCGCTTGGCAGCAAATGGGCCGATGGCCTACAAGCCAATTCAGCAGCCTCTCACAGGGTCAGTGTTACATTTATATCCTACACAAACAATAGCAGCTGAGAGCCAGGTGGGGAGCTCCTCTGTGTTGTGTCTACTACCTCAGTCAGTAGTCACTTCATGTATGCGGCGCCCCATATGTGGGGGTGCTAAAAGCACTGTAGCCAAAAGCACTCTAGCCAAAAGCACTCGGGGGTACTGAGCCCAGCACAAGATCCCTCGTGTGGGAGGTAAAACATTCATCATCTGGCCCCTGGATATTCAGACCAAACATAGCCTGCCACCTGCCCATCTCCCAGAGTACCTGCATCAAATCAGATGATTGCCATTTACTCACAATTTTTGGTATCTCTCTGGCATCATTCCAAACAGTCCGTATGGCTGCCATCAGCCACTCTATTAATGTCCACACCTTGCCTGTGTGCCAACCGTTGGCACAGCTGCAGCCGCTGATGAAGGGAAGAGTGAATTGCAATAGAGGCCGGCTTCTCCTTCCTGTAGGCAGAGCAAGAAATGCTGTCAGACCCTCATCCCAAAGATGGAGTAGCCAGGCTGGCAGGGGCTCCCCTGGGCACCTCCGACACTGTTTACCCAACTCCTGCAACTCAGTGGGGGTATAAGCACTGTAAGAGGTGTGTTTCACCACTGTTGGGGAGGAGGGAGCCCTGGGCTCTCCCCTGGGGTCCCATCGGCTCCTCATGTTCTACCTTCTGACGGATCACAGGGCGAGCCCGCAGCGGAATAGCCCCCTCCTCCTTAGCATCAGACCCAACGGAAGTGTCCGACTGGGAGGACTGGCTGAAGATCGCACTAATAGCCATTGCTAACTCCTGTTCCAGGCTGTTATCTGGGCCTCGAAGCACCCTGCTTGTGCCTGCAGGTCCCCCACCCCCAGGTCCTGCTCCAAGCTGTGCACTTGGGCCCCCAGGCACATGGCTTGCGCCAGGAGGTCCCTCACCTGTGGGACTGAGCATGTACTCTGCCTAGTGCAGTCAGAAACACCCATCCGACTCTGCCAGTGAAGGTGCAGTCCTTCATGGTGTTGTGAGTTTCCAACTGCTTCAGTGCCTTCTCCACACTCGCAGGAGACCTATCCACTGCCTCCCACATTTCCACTAGGGCCCATGCAAGCAGCACCTCTGCCACCGGACATCACAGCCCACGCTGTGGCCACATAGCCAAGCCGGGAGCCCCAAGAGCTGAAGATCCTCTCACCTCATCCTGCCGACTTTGCCAATTGTCATGCTCAGGGTCAGGTTCCAGCTTCAGCTGAGGGCTGAAGGGAGTGAGTGGACGTGGGGCAGGGAGCTGGAAGAACACTGGAGAGACAGCAGGTAGATGAGACGTGGTTTTACTCAGCAGCCCCTCACAGGGTCAGTGTTACATTTATGCCTACACAGACAATAGGGGCTGAGAGCCAGGCGGGGAGCTTCTCTATGTTGTATCTACATGGCTATGATTATATGAGACACGGGAGTGTGTGCGTGCGCCCCAATCCCACTGAGTCTTCTAGGCTGTTTTCCTCGGTCTATACCTGCAGCCATATGCCTGCTTGGCTGCAGCATAGCCGTGTTCCTTACACCTCCAAAGTGCTGGGATTGCATGCATCAGCCACCATGCCTGGCCTCAATTTCTCTGACTTTTCTGTTTTTTCTCCTCCAAATCAAAATCTAAAATTTCTCTCTAGACTAGAGAAACAAAAACTAAAAATCATATTTTGAGCCAAGTGTTTTTCTTCTCCTTTCGATCACTTAAGCTTCCTCAGACTATCTTTTTGGGTTGGAATATTTCTTGAATAAGTGTGTGAAATATGAAACAAACACAGACCTATTCTTCGGCAACTTTGAGCTTATGCAGGAAGACAGATTAAGGGAACTGGAAGAAAAACAAAGACCAAAGAGAATTGGAATGCATAGTGAATCTGCCTGAAAAATGTATTACAGACTTTAGACATTGCACTGTAATATTAACAGCCTACGCTTGTCTGGCGATTTCCAGGTTCTAAAGGGCTTTTATGTCCATTACCTTGAGACCACCCTAAAGAGAAGGGTGGGACAGGCGTTGCTGGAGAGCTTAGGAGAAACTGAATGCTTAGCATGCGGCGACTTACCCTGTCAACACGGGAACTGTTATTTAAACCTGGCTCTGCTGGCCCCAAGTCCTAGCCTTTTTCTGCCTTACCACAAACTCCACCTGCTTGGGTTACCCTGGAAAGGCGCCCTGTGTCCATACCCCTCTTCTAGTAGGACTCAAGGCTGTTGACTTGCATTCCTGGGCCGCCTGCAGGCCCACGCCCCCACCATCTGGATACTATAAATGCTTTCTTCATGGATGAACTCCAGACACGGAAATATTTTGGTACTGGTCTGAATTAAATACCAAAGCCTTATTTGTAATTCTGCTTAGGCTATGACACGTAAAGGATTCCAAAGGGCGACAAGTGTGAGTCCATTTGTCATTCCTTCTTGGGGCAGTGGGGAAGGAGATGGCAAGTCAAGGGAAGTTAGGGTTATTCAGCCCCGACTAACTCCAGCTGCCAGGGCTTAAGCTGAATCGACAGTCAGAGGAAGAACTAGCAGAGAGCTCTGAATCAGATTTCAGTGGTTCCACCTCAAATGGGAGTTTCTCATTGGTCTGGCAAGAGCCATGGCTGGATTTAAGTGAAATTGAGCCATGAACCCTGGGGGACAGCGCAGGATATTACAAATGACAGCTGCTTGTCTCAATAGCAACATCTGGTCAAGAGTCCTGATCCATGGCCCTTGGTATGTGAAGCATGGGGATGCATTGACATCCAGGATGGAGTATCTGAGGAAAGTTGTTTTAGAGCACAGCAGAGACTCAGAGCATTGGTTCTCATTCATTACTAGTCTTGTGATTTTGAATCAGGCACATGGCTTCTCTAAGCCTCAGTTTGCTAATCTGTAAACAGGAGAGTAATAGTACTTGCCTCTCAGTTTTTTTTTCCTTTGGTCAAAAGCATTTTATAAGCTGCAAAGGGGTCTAGAAATGTAGTTTATTACAATTATTGTTACTTACAGGTCTGAATTTCCTGCAGGAAAAGGGGATGGAGAAGTATAAGAAATAATGGTAGCTTTGCACAGTGGCAGTATGGTAGCCCATGAGGTTTATCCGAGGCCTGATTATGGCTAGTTGAAAACGTTTCCCAATACCCTGCCATGATGATTTAAAATATAGTCAGCATGGGCAATTTTTACAGTCTGTATTGAAACTGAACTGAAAAAAAAAAAAAAAAAAAAAAAAGAAGGAAAAAAGGGGAGGAACTGAAGAACAGAAAAAGGAGCAGAAATAACATCCTTTAAATTAAATTTTTAAGTGTTTTTAGGCACCTGGAGCCATGCTAAGAACTATAAAAATAAGGTTCAGAGATACCACTGTAGATTCAAGGCCTTTGCACGAAATGGTGTAAAGCTGATATGGAATAGGGTAGAGATGGGAGTTGGGGAGGACAGGAGTAACATTAATGGAGCATCTACGATGTCCAAGGCATTGCTGAAGATGCCATTATCTTGAGTAAGCCTTTGCATAGAGTACGCACCAGCCTCATTTTAGGGAGGAGGAAACCAAGACTCAGAGACATGGAGCAACTTGCTCAAGGTCACATGGCCGGTAAGTGATAGAGATGGGACTTGTCTGCCTCCAAAGCACATCCTCATATGCAGACAAATGAGTCAATAAAGAAAAATATAAATTGGGTAATTCATAGGACGTGTTATTAAAAAGGTGAAGGCTGAGAGAGAAGAAGAAAGCCCTGGCAGCTTGGGGACTGACTTCAGTCCTGTTTGCCTGGGACGTTCCCCATTTTAGAGTGAAAAGTCCTGTATCCTGGGAAGCCTCTCAGTCCTCGGCAATCTGGGATGGTTGGTCACCCTACAGCTGATAGCTAATTGCCGGCTTATTTGCTGCCAGTTGGGTCATGCTGTTGCCTTGGTGAACACAGGCAGAATATTGATATCAGATGAGGACTTTCAAGGATGTGATGGAACAAGACAAAAACAAGACAACTCTGTAATTACGCCTGAACAGAGATAAAAACACACTGTACAGCTGCAAAAATGACTAAACACCCCCCTCTTCTGGCTGATGGGAGTGACTACTGCTTCTTCTTCGATCACAACTCTAGCCCTACTTCTTTTCTTTTCTTTTGAGACGGAGTCTTGCTCTGTTACCCAGGCTGGAGTGCAGTGGCGCGATCTTGGCTCACTGCAACTTCTGCCTCCCGGGTTCAAGTGATTCTCCTGCCTCAGCCTCCCGAGTAGCTAGGAATACAGGCGCATGCCACCATGCCTGGCTAATTTTTGTATTTTTCTTTTTTAGTAGAGATAGGGTTTCATCATGTTGGCCAGGCTGGTCTCGAACTCCCGACTTTGTGATCGCCTGCCTCGGCCTCCCACAGTGCTGGGATTATATGAGATTACCAGCATGAACCACCTCGCCTGGCCAGCTCTAGCCCTACTTCTCTCCTACCCACTAAATCAAAATGAAGATAATCATTAAATTTCCCTACGTTGTATCTGACAGCTTCCATCCCGCACAGATCCCCCACTTCCTTGAGTGCTCCCTGAAATCAGCTAACACACTGATTCAGCTGAAATCTGAAACACTCTCATAACAAGCCCTTTCTAACACCCTCTTTCTGAGACGCTTCATGGATCCTCATGGTGTGAGCTGATCTCACCATCAAGAGCAAACCCAATTCTGTTTGACATCAGATGCGTTCTTGGAGGGTCTTTGACTTGAGGGCATTGATGGGGCTTACATAAAGGTAGTGTGTGTGAAGAGGGGCCACCCCTAGCTTGTGGTATTATAATTTTCTGTTTCTGGGCTAATCTCGTACTAAAAATAACTAGCATTTTTTGAGGGTTCTTACTTGCCAGGCACTGCACTAGGCTGTCTCCGTGGATTGACCCATTTAATGCTCATCTGCACTTTGCAAAGTAGGTGCAATTATTCTTCTCATATCTGGATGCAGAAGAGGCATTTGTATAAAACTACAGAAATTGCTCAGAGTTATTAAGTGGCAGAGCCAGGATGACTCTAGAGCCCTGCTGGCACCCACCAAACATTCAGTGTTTGGGGGATAAATCAATGGCCAACTTGTCTTCAGATGAGTCACAGAAGGTCCTGGACTAATAATAAGACTAAGTCTTCCTACTCTGGTTCAGGCATAGTTTTGAACACTTGACAAGTGAACTTTGACTCACTTGACCCTCACAACAACCCCATGCAGTCAATATTATTATTACTCCCAATTTACATATAAGAAAAACTAAGGCCCAAAGGGGTATATAAAACATTTATTTAGCACTTATAATGAATAAAATGCTTTCGTATTTTCTTTTTCTTTCTTCACAACAGCCCTATGAAGTATTGTATTTGATATAATCTAAGATGCCATCAGTTATAAGAAACACCATTGTGATTTTATGTGCCATCAAGAAAAAAACCCACTAATTACATTTATAAGAAGTCCTTGAATTGTATCCAGTTTTCAGAGACACTAAAACGAGAGGAAGAAAGCATTTTAGAATTGATGAAATGGAATAGGTATTATTTATCCCCATTGTACAGATGCAGAACCTGAGCCTCTGAAATAAGTGCATTTCTCAAAGTCTCAAAATTGGCAAAAAAGGGACTTGGATCTAGGTCCACAAAATATGCTTTTTCTTTAGAGTTATTCCAAATGTTATGGGTATGTTTGATCTCTGAATTTGAAGGAGGGCTTACTGAGTGTGTCTGGCTCATTGGCACTCCTGAGGCAGAACACTTTTTGGGCAAGGGAGTACTACCTGTGCTGTTCAAATTACATCTTGTGGGTGGCCAACTACCTCATCTGAATGCAGGTGAGTTTTTCTTCTTTGTTGGCCCCTACCAGCTTGTGGGAACCCTCACCCTGGCCCCAGTCCCTACATGACACATAACCTAGCCAGTCCCTTTGCTTGTGTTTTCAAGCCATTTGGGACCTGTTTGCAAGGCCTGCCATATTCTCCCCAGAAAAGCCTCAATTATGTAGATGATAAACCTTTTCATGTTCTGTTGGTATATGTATGGCTTTATCAGTCTTGACGTCCAGACCAAATTTCGAGTGGGGGTCCTTCCTGCTTCTGCAGAGTGGTTACAACTGGTCCCTAAAAGCCATTTAAAATTCTTTAAACAGAGAAAATATTAACCATGTCTTCCTTCCTAGCTATTTTTAAAATGAAGAGAGGTCGTGCTGTCAGTTTCCATGTTTAATTGAAAGTCTGTGGACACCTCTCAGTGGTACTTCACTGTGCTTTCCTCAAAAGATCCAAAGGAGAGCTGGTGGGAAGGACGGCAGAGAGTGACTTGGTCATCCTGCACGGGCCAGCACATGTGAGGATAAAGGCCAGAAAGGAAAAGACCTTCCATATAGTCCGTCAGAAGAGGCAAGGCTAAGAGAATCTGCATGGCTTTAAAAGGTCCTTCTTGAGTGAACGAGAGATGGGATATATAAAATCAGACAGAAAAAGGAAAAAATATAAAAAAGATAAATTAGAGGGGGAGAGATTTTGAAATTGGAGGGAAAATAGGGAAATTAGAAAGAAAAAGAAGAGGCCAGGCACGGTGGCTCACGCCTGTGCTCCCAGCACTTTGGGAGGCCGAGGCGGGCGGATCATGAGGTCAGGAGATTGAGACCATCCTGGCTAACACGGTGAAACCCTGTCTCTACTAAAAATACGAAAAATTAGCCGGGTGTGGTGGCGGGCGCCTGTAATCCCAGCTACTCGGGAGGCAGAGGCAGGAGAATTGCTTGAATGCAGGAGGCGGAGGCTGCAGTGAGCTGAGATGGCGCCGCTGCACTCCAGGCTGGGTGACAGAGCCAGGCTCCATCTCAGAAAAAAAAAAAAAAGAAAAGAGAGAAAAAAGAAAAAGGAGAATGAAAAACTAGAATGAATTGGCAGAGAAATGTGGCACATTGAGAAATGGAAAGAAGAAACGGAGTAATGGACAAGGAGAAGATGGTAACCATGGTAAACAATAATGTGAGGAAATAATACTCCCATTTAGTAGAGGCTTTTAATCGAGAACCATGAAGTTTTACCACATGAAGGTTAAAATACACCCACTTCTGGGGGGTGGTATAAATAGGGTAAGCTAGTTGCTGCTTGGACATGATTCACACAGTAATTACAAGGTCTAACAATGCTGTTCCCAAGACTGAATCATTAATCACCATTTCCGATGATGTTGAAAACCGTAATGAGAAAACCCATACCAACGCTTTCTAGGTCAATTTCAAGCTCTGTTATAAGAAGTATGGAGAGAAATCGATGGCATATTATTTTCCCGATTCTGAGTCGACATTTCAAACAGGATAGTGTGAAAATATAAAGACAGTGCCCTTTTAAAGGTCAATAGTGATTTCCATTACAATCCCTGATTTATCATTCAGCCCAGAAGATTTATTCTAGGCTAGGATGTAACCTAAGAGTTTGCTCTACACAAGGGAAAAGCAAAGTAGAAAAAAACCCCAAAACTCCATGGTAGTTTTAAGGGCCTTTCTCCCCCTTTACTCTTTCCCCTTCGAGTTCAAAGGGAAGGCACCTGAAAAGACCAAGTCTTCACACATTTACATATGGGTTTTTCTGTCTGTTTTATCCAAGTGATAAAATTCTTTTTAACCCCTCCATAGAAGTTCTGCCTGCTGGTAGGCTGGGAGATCTGGGGAAAATGCCTCTCCTCATGGCATCTTGAAGAAGTATTTTTGAAGAATGTTAAGGGTCTCTTCCTTGCTCTTCTCCTGTCTTCCTCTATCTTGCTTTGTCAGCCAGAGAGAAATGCTGTCAGAGAATTCCTCAGGATCTTTGGCTATCCAGGAAAAGAACAACTTCAAGACAGAGGATCTTGAGTATTTAAGAAAGGGCTATTCTGTGTGGCCTCTGCTGACCAAGGCAAGGTTCCTACTACCTTCACCAGGAGCTCAGTGGCTTGGGAGTGATTTGGGCCAAATCAGGGAGCAAGCTGGCTGGGAAGCTGTAGAGCAAGCCATGCAACCAAAGATGCATCAATGGAAGTGATAGAAAGTATATTTCAGAGGGCTTTTTTTTTTTATAGTTATATTACTGGCCAATAGTATTGTGCATTCCAATACTGATGAAAAAAGGCTAAATCATTTAGGCTGCCTGAACCTCTGTTTATTTTGTTGACATGAGAATGATGCTTTCTCCTGTAATCATTAACATTGGCCTGATGGGCTTAATGCACACAGCCAAATTCAGGCTCTCTACAGACAGCATCTGAAAATAGGTGTATCTGAAGTCAAGGCAAGGTGGGAGTAGGAGAGGGGAAACTCCAGTCTTGATGTTTTATTTCACTGGAGAGACTGGGAGCCCCATTAGTTTACTGGTCTTTTGATTTCTTCCCTCCCTCTGCCTGTGGAAGGTGAATGCTGCCTTTGATCAGCGAGCGTGGACTCACAAACTGTGCATTTAGGACCCACACTTTGCTGCCCTTGTTCTTGGGATGAGCTGTCCAGGAAACCTGCATTCTCCTCTGCTCTCCTACACCGTAATTTTTAAGGAAAAAATTAGCTCCTCCAACCTCAAACAGAGACTGCTGAGATTTGAGATCGAGTTTATACGATTGTGAGATTGAGTATGATGGGGTCACTTACCAAGTTTTTTTATTTCAGCTTGATTGTTAATAAAGGTAAAAATTTGATCCTCTAACTACAGTACATTGGTTCAGAAAAGAGAAGAGAGTGTTATTTATTGTGTCTCTTTAGACTCCCCCAAAAGGCTGAAATTCTGACTTCCCTTAATCATCTTGGGAATTTAATACAAGTAGTTGATGGCATGGAGAGATTCGATAAGACACTTTGTTCCATACTTGGTGGCTTCACTCATTTCCTGAATAATTTTTTTTTTTTTAAATATAGGGTCGGGTTCTATCACCCAGGCTGGAGTGCAGTTGTGTGATCTCGGCTCACTGCAACCTACACCTCCTGGGCTCAAGCAATCCTCCCACCTCAGCCTCCTGACTAGCTGGGACTGCAGGCACACACCACCACACCCAGCTAATTTTTGCGTTTTTGGTAGAGATGTAGTTTCACAGTGATGCCTAGGCTGCTCTTGAACTCCTGAGCTCAAGCAATTCACCCACCTCTGCCTCCCAAAATACTGGGATTACAGGTGTGAGCCACTGTGCCCGGCCCTGAACAAATATTTTCTGGACACTTACAGTGTATTGGGACTATGCCTCAGCCATGATCAAGACAGACAAAATCAAGAACTTCTAGAGGAGAAAGATAGCAACAATAAGAAGAAATTGTTATAAATTGTGATTATTCCTGTGATGGAAATAAGAGAAGTGAAGAATAAGAGGCAGAGGGTGACTTTACATAGAATGAATCTGGTTAAAAGAAGTTCTCATCTTTGCACATTCTACCATTAATTAAAATTGCTCATGATATTTGAATAGATACAAAACCAATAGTTAATACATATAGTGATTCCTTGATATATACTATTAGAATTTTTAGTCTCCCCATAATTGGCATGTTTCTACTAGACATTTGACGCACTGTCATACATTCATTTATTCAGTCAATGCATATTTTATGTCAGAAAATTTGCTAGGGACTAAGGATATAGTGATGAATAAGACCTTCTTGCCACCCCAAGGAACAAACTATCTATTTAGGAGGACCAGTGACATAAATAAATAACTATAATATGATGAGATAAGCTGATAAGCTGTCATGAAACAGAGTAAGGAGTGATCAACTTGAGATAGAGAAGTTGGGGATTTTCAGGCAGAGGGGAATAAGCATCAAAAAACAATAAAAAGCATGACGACTTGTTTTAAAACAAGTGGAGCGGAAGTGGGGTATGCTAAGGAGAGAGTATGGCCAAAGTATCAAGGTTCTGGAAAACTAGAGCAGTTTCAGCATTACTCAGAAACATAGGCCCAATTCACCTTTTGCTTTGAACTTGTCCTTAAATGGAAGCTTAATAATTATTTTCATTTTAAAGGCAAACAAACCAAATCTCAAATGGGTGAAGTGCCTCGTCCAGGTCACATGGTTGATAAGCAGAACAGCCAGGTTAGAATGACCATGAATGTAAAATGATCTTACTGGTATTGCTATTAGAGTATATAGAAAGTCAGGGGTTAGATAGGTTTTAAAAAATGTATCCCACAAAGTACACATTCTTGTTTTGTGCAAAATTTCTGCAGAATCTTCAGAAAAGTACACAAAATCCCATGAAACTTTGATGGTGGTTGTGGATTTAACTGCACTTTCTAATAAAATTTTAATTTTGAGGAGGATCAATTCTCAGCTAAAACATGGCCGACAAAATTTAATAGTGAAAAGGAGTGAGATTGAAAAACAAGGAAAAAAGTCAGTGTCTTGGTCCATTTTCTGTTGCTATAACAGAATGCCACAGACTAGGTAATTTTAAAGAAAATTTATTTAGTTCACAGTTCTGGAGGCTGGGAAGTCCAAAAGCATGGTGCTGGCATCAGAAAGCCTTCTTGCTGTGTCATAACATGGCAGAGGGCATCACATGGTGAAGGGCAAGAGTGTGCCAGCTCAGGTCTCTTTTCCTCTTTTTATAAAGCCAGCAGTCCCATCACAGGGGTCCTACTCTCATGAGCATGTCTAATCCTAATTACTTCTGAGAGCTCCCTCCTCCAAATTCCATCAACATATGAATTTGAGGATTAAGTTTCCAGCAAATGAAATTTGGGAGACACATGTAAACCATAGCAGTCAGTTTAATTATTATTTATTTCACTTATCCTGAGCGAAAATAATTTCTTGCTTAAACTTTTGTTGGGTAGAGTAAAAAGACGTTTTCTAAAATATCCAGGGCGGTCTTTGGTGACTAGGTCTTGGTATGTATTTAGAAGGATAATTAAAGAAAAGGAGGGGTTTAAAAGTGACTTATGCACTATCTCTAATAATTATTTTTAATAAGGAGGGATTCATGAGGCAGAGTACTATTTTTTTCTCCCTTTGCATGTCCAAAGCAGAAGCAGTGTGTGCTGAGGCATATCAAAGCCTGGCTGAACCTTCCTTGGCAGGTCTGGTAGTTTGATGTTAGTTCAAAGGAAACCTCCAGTCCCAAAGACTTTTAAATTTCTTTCTGCAAAATAAATTAAATGCTAAAAAGCCAAAAGCCAATATAAACCTCCCTGTGCCTCTGTATGTGAATGACATAAGCAAGTTGTTTCTCTCCAGAGTATTCTTTGGAAATGCATGTTTTTCTTGTGCATAGCATACATTTACATGATGTTCAACATATGATGCAATCTTGGAAAGACGGACCAAGAAGAGGGGGCTTCTGCTGCAGATGGCTTAGCTCACAGTTTTGTGCTTGGCTCAAAGTGGGGCACTGTGGGAGGCTGAATGATTGTATGCTATGCCATACTTTATTCTTCACATTGAAGTCTTCTTATTTTTTAAATTACTTTTTAATTTTTTTTCTTTTAGTTAGAGATGAGGTCTACCTATGTTTCCCAGGCTGGTCTCGAATTCCTGGGCTCAAGCGATCCTCCCGTGTCAGCCTCCCGAAGTGCTGGGATTATAGGCATGAGCCATTGCGCCCAGCCACACTGAAATTTTCTTTTCTTTTCTTGATAGTCTCGCTTTATCACCCAGGCTGGAGCACAGTACACTACAACTTCCGCCTCCTGGGCTCAAGCACCCTCCTGAGTAACTGGCATTACAGGTGCATGCCACCACACCTGGCTAATTTTTGTATTACTGGTAGAGATGGGGTTTCACCATGTTGTTCAGGCTGGTTTCGAACTCTTGACCTCAAGTGATCCACCCGCCTCAGCCTCCCAAAGTGCTGGGATTACAAGCGTGAGTCACCACGCCTGGCCACACGTTGAAGTTTTCTAAGGCACACCTATAAGCATGTCATCCCCTTCCCCAGGTGAATAAAGAAAAAGATCCTACATTTGACCTATAGGTTCTGCAGGGTCTGACCCTTTCCTCACTTTCCAGCCCTACCTAATACCATCCTCATTCTTCTGTTTCTTCACCTTCCTCCTACCACAGGGCCTCTGCATGACCATTTCCTTTCTCATGGAATTGACTTTCTGACCTCTTTGCGTTGTATAACTCTTATTATCATTTAGATCTCAGCTATCATCACTTTATACAAACCTTTTCTGATGTCCCTGTACAGTTCAAACCTATTACATACTCCCAGACCACAATGCACCTCCTTTTATGGTGTCATCACCATTGCTGTAGTTACACATTTATTTGTGTGATCAGCTAATTCATATCCATCTCCCCCACTAGACTGTAGTCTTTATGGGCCATGAGACTGTCTCTTTTCACTCACTATTACATCTCCTGTGTCAAACACAGATTCATTACGGGTGCTTAATAGATATTTCTTGCGTGAATGAGCAAATGAATAACAAAGCCAGTAGATTTCAGAAAACGTTGGGTAGAAGCAGTGTGGCATGGTGGAAAGAGCACTGGCCTAATGTCAAGAGCCCAGAGCACTACACTTACTAAGTCAATAAACCAAGTATTAATTTGACCTCTTATGAGCTACACACAGTGTATACCCAGGTTGGTGAGAAGACTAAGATGCCATCTTTGCCCTTGAGGTCTTAATTGTCTGCTTGGGGAAACAGAAATACAAATTGGTCCTTAAAATACATTGTGGTAGGTACCATGATGAACATATCAGTGTCATGATGTGTGTGTGTGTAGGTGTGTATGCATAAACAGTAGCATTTACTTTAGCTTGGGTAGTTAGGTCAGGCATCATAGAGGAGACCCCTTTCACTTGGGTCTTTAAGGACAATAGGAGTTTGCTTTTTGACTCTGGGAAAATAATTCATCCTCACTCATTCCACAAATAATTTTGAGAACCAATTAATAGGGATTATCATTTAATTTTTTGAAGACTCAGGTTTTTCATCTGGAAAGTGGCAATGATGCAATATTTTTTGAGACAGCGTCTCCCTCTGTTGTTCACACTAGAGTGCAGTGGCATGATCATGGCTCATTGCAGCCTTGACTTCCCAGGCTCAAGCAGATCCTCCTTCCTCAGTCTCCTGAGTCACTGGGACTACAGGAATGAGCTACCATGCCCAGCAAATTTTTATTTTTTTTGTAGAGATAAGGTATCTGTATGTTGCCCAGGCTGGTCTTGAACTCCTGGGCTCAAGCAATCCTCCCATCTTGGCCTCCCAAAGTGCTTGGATTGCAGGTATGAGCCACCACACCACCAGGCAATGATGGAGTTTTCCCTGCCTGCCTCACAGTGCTTGTGGTGGTTTGGTATCGGAACTCATCATCATCCTTTCCAACCTCCATAGGGCACCTTCCAGAACCACAGAAACTGGAAAGGTAGGCACTACATTTCCAAGGCTCTCTTGCAGCTAGGGTTACAACCGTGGTTTAGGTTTCTCCTAGTTCCAATAACTCATCATGTGAAAGATGGACGTTAGGTGGAAGCCATCTTCTTGTTGCTTTGCTGCTTTGACTGTTTGGGCTGGTGAGCCTGGTCACAGAGGCATTTTCCCCCTGCAGCAATGTTCCATTGCTTACTACCTAGTTCTCAGGGTGCTGAGAGGTATTTGCAGCACCAATGACTTCCCTGTCCTTGTTTTGCAAGCTCCGTGGTATGTCCTTGAACTTAATAGTTCCAGGAGTGGCCTCTCCACTGCCCCTTGTAACTGATTCTGGCAAAGTGGGTACCAGTTCAACAGTGTTGTTTAGGTGGTCATTCCTGGAGGCCCAGTTTAGAACCCATTCTTCTAGCCCTCCAATAATTTTGTAAGAGGTGAATTTTTTGGGCCAGGTGCGGTGGCTTACGTCTGTAATCCCAGCACTTTGGGAGGCCGAGA
The DNA here is from genome assembly GCF_003255815.1 of Theropithecus gelada. Classification (NCBI taxonomy): domain Eukaryota; kingdom Metazoa; phylum Chordata; class Mammalia; order Primates; family Cercopithecidae; genus Theropithecus; species Theropithecus gelada. Next base: position 57,612,838 of record NC_037679.1, on the reverse strand, counting down.
GGGGTGGATCACGAGGTCAGGAGATCGAGACCATCCTGGCAAACACGGTGAAACCCTGTCTCTACTAAAAATACAAAAAATTAGCCAGACGTGGTGGCAGGCGCCTGTGGTCCCAGCTGCTCAGGAGGCTGAGGCAGGAGAATGGCGTGAACCCGGGAGGTGGAGCTTGCAGTGAGCCGAGATCATGCCACTGCACTCCAGCCTGGACGACAGGGCGAGACTCCGTCTCAAAAAAAAAAAAAAAGATGAATTTTTTGGATTAAAATTTTTCTGATTAAAATAACTGGAGTGCTATCTTCAGTCTCCTTTTACTGAAGTCTAACTCATAAAAGCCTATTGTGCTGTACCAGTGAGGCGATAAGTGTAAAAGCACTGTTCATTCATAATTTATTCAATAGATACTTTTTGAGTATCTACTATGACCAGATACCAAGCTCAGCGCTTGGAGATACAACAGTTAATAAAAGAATACAGTCCTTGAATCATGGAGCTTATGCCCTAGGGGAGGAAGCAAACGGGAAGTAAGTGAAAAACACTTAAGATAATTACAGATGGTGACAAATATTATGAAGAACATATGAAAGGGGTTGAGCTAGAGGATACAAGGCAGTGGGAGGAGGAGAACTTAGAACAATTGGAAAACATGTCTCTGAAGAGGTGACAACTAAAGAAGCAGTTCTGTGAATGTGTGTGTCTGTGTGTGCGTGCACATGTGCGCAAATTCATGTGTATAGTCAGGGTAGCAAGAATACTCCAAGCAGAGGGAACAGCGTACGCAAAGGTTCAAGATTATTGTATAAACAGCGATACTGCTGACTTGAAGGTGAAAACTTCCTAAACTGGGTGGGTAGGCTTAAGGCGACATTGTAAAGCCTGTGGTTTATTGTTGGTATTTCCTGTTGGCCCTTTCAGCTCATTCTCTTACCCAAACAGCTCCTTCCCCAACACTTCTGGAAACTTCTGCCGCTCATTCAATAAACTCATTCACTCGACACATATTTATGGAGTACTTGCCATGTCTCAGAGTGGTGTCGTGCACTGAGAATAGATGTGTACATAACTAAGACATGGTCTCTGACCTTGAAGAGCTTACAGGCTCCATCTGGGTCTGCCAATCTCCAGGTTTTAGACAGTTTACTTCCTTTCTGTCCTTATTAAAATGACTAATCCTGTGTCCCCACCTTCAGAACTCAACTGACCTGCTAGCCACGTTTCTAAAAATACACTAGCGATTTAATTCCACTCCGTAGTCCTCTTAGCATATGGTGATTGTCAAATGAACATGGCATGCAGAAGGGAATGCAATTACAAGCCCAGGAAAAGACTTGGTAGGGGGACCTTATGTTGGTGAATTTACCAGAGTCCAAGATTTAGTCCTTAGCCTTGTGGTCGCAGAGACCTGATTGACCAAGGGTACCTGAGAGCAGATTCATCTTTCTGGGATGGGCACACATGAACCAAGTCCACAGAGAGTCATCAATGAAACCAGAAAGACTCTTCATAACCTCCATCAAGAACTATTAATTTCAAGCGAACTGGCCACTGGACTCTAGGTGTGTCCTGACCCAGAACATTCTTTCCCTAAAGGCATGCTACAGGGGAAGGCACAGAAGACATTGCTTGGTAAACTTGGAATCAGTATCAGGGTGTAAGTACTGTGCTTAATGACATAGTTTCTGCTTTGGGCTCTTCCTAGCTGGAAAAATACTTGCTCTAGGGCTCCTTGGGCAGTGCCCACATCTGCCTCAGTGGCTCCCCTTTTCCATACTCCTGGGGTCAGTCAATCTCACTTCTGAGTCAGTTTTCTGGATGTGTCAACAAAGGGATGCATTTATATGCTATCTTTGCCATAATTCCCCCTCTTGTGTGCATGGCAGACATTACTAATCAATTGTAGCTCTCTTTCCTGCTAGACTCAGAAGAAGTCGCAAAAATCCTTCTCTATGCAGCACTCCAGGGAACCAGTCATTTGACTGGAATTGGCACGTTGAATGTAAAAGACTTCTCTCCCTGGGTCACAAGTTTGGTTAAAGTCTATCCTTGCTTACGATGACTTACATACTGATGTTCGGTTTTATTCCCAGAGGGCAAGTCCAAATTCTTGGTGGGGAGCATGACTGCCCTTCATGTACCACTTCCATGAGATAATTACCATTTTACTAGGACCGTCAATGTCTTCATTTATTCATTCCGTGAATATCTATGGGGAGCTATTCAGTGCCAGGTGCTGGGTCTTACTGATGAACACTGCCTTCCTGAGGCTTAGGGTTGAGAGGCCAGAACCTAGGAATGGTTCTTAAAATAGGAACTTGAAGCAGATCCACTGCAGAGTCCATACTGGACTCCAGTGCTCCCCCAGAGGCAGGCACCTGTTTTCCTCAAGGTATGGCTTGTCCTTTGAAACTCTGGCATTCAAACCCATTACAGATGAGCTCCTTTCAGATTATAAATTTTATATTCTCCTTTGAGTTGTGTCCCCAGGGGGCCCATTCTTATTTACAAAACTATGCAATGGTGCCTGAACTTGGTACCTGAACTTGGTTCCTGGAACACAAGGCTTTTAACGAAGTGACAATCACATGTCCCCTTGCCTTCCAAAGAAAACCACAGAAGCAAAGGTGTTTACATATTCTCCCAATATCCCAATAAATGTCTGTTATAATGTATTATAATAAGGAGAGGAAGCGATGAGTCCATTCCACAAGTCAAAAAGTAGTAGGACAACAAACAAACAAACAAACAAACAAAATCCCTTAGGAGGAAGTGAATAACCTAGAAGGAACAGAGCCTGTTGGAAGGGGAGGACCAACTGAGTGGGTTAAAAATAGCAGGAAAGTGGCGCGGTGGCTCATGCCTGTAATCCCAGCACTTTGGGAGGCCGAGGTGGACAGATCACGAGGTCAGGAGATTGAGACCATCTTGGCTAACACAGTGAAACCCCGTCTCTACTAAAAGTACAAAAAAATTAGCCGGGCGTGCTGGCGGGCGCCTGTAGTCCCAGCTACTTGGGAGACTGAGGCAGGAGAATGACGTGAACCCGGGAGGCAGAGCTTGCGGTGAGCCGAGATTGCACCACTGCACTCCAGCCTTGGCCAGAGAGCAAGACTCCGTCTCAAAAAAAAAAAAAAAAAAAAAAAAAGCAGGAAAGCAAGCACTGCTGCTGAGCCTCCTTTGCCTGCCTCCTCCCTGCAGATGAGACAATATGCTAAGGCTAATGGGTTAGGGAAAGTTACTACACAGGCAACTCTGTCTGCTATCTGCTCTGAGTTCCCACTGTGTAGCTCCTGCTTCCTATGCCGGCAAGAGGCCAGCACTTCTCCTGTGTCCTATGGTGTTCTTCTGTTGACAGGTCACGTGGGGCTCAGATACTTGCAGCTGAGGGCCTCTCTACCAGTTTGTTCCTTTCACTTCCTTCCAGAAAAGTTTGTCCTTGGAAATGATGGGTATTTAGAAGTGGCCTACTTTCGGCCGGGCGCGGTGGCTCAAGCCTGTAATCCCAGCACTTTGGGAGGCCGAGACGGGCGGATCACGAGGTCAGGAGATCGAGACCATCCTGGCTAACACAGTGAAACCCCGTCTCTACTAAAAATACAAAAAAAACTTAGCCGGGCGAGGTGGCGGGCGCCTGTAGTCCCAGCTACTCGGGAGGCTGAGGCAGGAGAATGGCGTAAACCCGGGAGGCGGAGCTTGCAGTGAGCTGAGATCCGGCCACTGCACTCCAGCCTGGGTGACAGAGCGAGACTCCGTCTCAAAAAAAAAAAAAAAAAAAAAAAAAAGAAGTGGCCTACTTTCATGTCAAGGAAGAAAGTAAGAGAGAGGGAGAGAGAGGAGAATGGTGGTAAAGGAAAAGCAGAAAGAGGCATTATAACAGAACGTTAAGGGCTTGGGTCAAGGGGTCCGACCTGGGTTCAAATTCTGACTTTGTCATTTACTAGCTTTGAGTTGCTGGACCCGCTATTTAACCTCCCCAAGCTTCAGTTTCTTCCTCTATCAAGTGGAGACCATTATTGGTCACAAAGAGTTGTAAATGAGATGAGAGCAAAAAGCCTGGGAGGCAGCAAGGACTCAAAAATGGTGTCTATCACAATCATGATGTCATGCTGGTGCTGTTGCTGTTGATAATGGTGATGCTGGCAACCACCTCTTGGGGCTTTGGTTTTGTTATTTATGAGCCACTTGGACCAGGCAGTCCATGAAATCCCTTCTGAGAGTCCACACTTTCATGTTGAAGAGGAACAAGACATGGTAGGTTTAAAATAAAAGACAAGCATGATTGACATTTGAATAGTACATCAGGCTTGCAAGTCACTTTTATATACATTTTCATTAGAACCTCATAGCAATTCAGTGACTAGTGGTAATGACTCTAATTTACAGACAAGGAAACTGAGGGTCAGAAAAGTCAAGTGATTGACTTGAATTGATTGACTCAAGGTCATGAGGTTACAAAATGGCGGAATCAAGACCCATCTGTCCAACACAATACCAGAGTGCATTTAAGGTTCCCTGAACTGGCATTCATGTCTGTACCGCTGTGTTTCTGCTCATCCTCTTTCCTCTGCCTAGAACATTCTCCCCATCAAAATGTACCTTGCCAGATTCTATCAGTGCCTCTTCCAGGCTTTGAGAGCATGTACTGTGCACATGCTGCTATCACTGCATTTCATCCCCTATGGCTGTCCCCTTCACTGCACGGGGCAACCCTGTAAGACAGAACCCAGTTTTTATTTATCTTTCCATTCCTAGTTCCTGTCACATCATCTGACATGCAGTAGGTTCTCCATAAATTTTCAACCAGTGAAATGTGTATAAATGATGCACATTGCCCATCAACCTGGCTGGGCAAAGAGATATATTTGATGTGGTATAAAAATATTGGGAAATCAATCCATTTTGAGATGGCCTACATGAATCATCATTAAAAAAAATAAGACCTCGGTCTTTGAAACTTGTATAACATTTTTTTTTTGAAACTCATTAAAAATGACAATCCTTCTTCTTGGGAATTTTGGTTGGTCACTGTTTTCAAGGTGGCGTTCAGAACCAGAATTACATCTGAAGGGCTAAATTAGATGAATATCATTCAATTCCAGGTAGAGCACAAACAGAGACCAACACAAAATGATGTGTTGTGAGTGATGCGTTTGATGGAGACCTTACTTCTTTAAGGTCTGTTTTTATTTCATTCTCATCCTGGGCTTATGGATCATTTATTTTATCCCCCGAAGGTTCAATCTGATGGTTGTTTTAGAGTACTCTGATAAGATGTTAAATGTCACAGCTCTGTGGAGGAGGAGACGATTCAAGGTTAATGAGAACCCAGACCACATTGAGTATAAATCCAGTCTTTGGATTGACAGCCATGGGTGACAGAGACTGGAGATGCCTATGCACAAATAATGGATACAGTTTGACCTTTACCTGTTGAAGCAAATGAGCTGACTCATTCTGAGCTAGATAGAACTCTGCTGGGATTAAAGTTTCAGGAAGATCAGCTAGTGATTAAGTTGTGATGGTCAGAGCCAAAGAATCCAAGAGCCAGAAGGGACCTTGAGAGATCTCTTGTGTGTGTATATATATGTGTGTGTGCGTGTGTGTGCGTGGTGTATTATATGTACATATACATACGTATATTGTGTGTGTATATATATGTGTGTGTATGTGTGTGTGTTTGTGTGTGTATTGCCATCTCATCCCCTCTATGCTTAAGGCATTTAAGCATAGAAGGATTTGCAGAGATATACTCAAGGGATTTGTGAAACCCATGAAATTGTGTGCAAAATGAAGTGTGCGTATGTACAATTTTCACCATCTTCTCACAATAGGTCCCTGTATGGTGGATCGTTTCTTCCCCATTCTTTATTTTTTTCTTTTCTGTTTTCTTTTTTTCTTCCCCATTGTTTATTTACTGTTGAGGAGAGGAATTTTTATTTTACTCCCCAGAAGCATAAAGCATGGGAACATTCCCTCCTTCATTCCCTCGGCCACCTGGCTCACTCCTCCTGGGGGGCCATTTCTCTGGTTAGGGAAGGAACTGAGAGTGCGCTTCTAAGTGCCTGCTTGGCTCCTCTCCAGCTGCATGGGTGTGTGATCTGTGTGGCTGCACAGGGCACTCTGTTCAGAAGGGCCTCATGCTTGGTTTAATGCCCTGCTGTTGCCCTTTTGAAATTATTAACAACATTTGAACAAGGGGCCCCATGTTTTCATTTGGCACTGATCCTTGAAAATTGTGCAGCCAGTCCTGCCTGAGAGGGCACGTTGTCATCTGCTCTCCAATAAGGGGAAGGCTCTGCCCTTGCAAGGGGAGGCCTGAAGTTTTGGAGGAGTAAATTTCAATTTACAAGGGATGTTTTAGGAAGCCCCTTTGACTATAGAACCAAGGTTTGCTCTCCCCCTAGCTCCATTGGCATGGCCGGTGTTTGAGAGGCAGCGTTGCATGGTGGTTGTAAGTGTGGGCCACTGCTGGGTACAAATTCCAGTTCTGCCACCTACTAGGTGTACGACCTTGGGCAAATGATTCAACTTCATGTGCCTCAGTTTCCTATCCTGTAAAGCTTGGGTAACACTGTTAAATGACTTAACATATCTAAGTACTCATGGTTCCTAGAACACAATGTTATTAATAATAGCTATTATAATTTTATCACCAGGACTCCTGTACCTTACTCCTTACTTGATTTAGAATTCAGAAGGGAAGACAGGGAGTCACTTATGGGGCTCTCTAAAACCTCAGCAGACCCTGTGTCTTGAAAAAGATTAAGAACTGCAGTTAGTTTTTGTTTGTTTGTTTGTTTGATTCGAGACAGGTTCTCACTCTGTTGCCCAGGCTGGAGTGCAGTGGCATGGCCTCCGCCTCCTGGGTTCAAGCGATTCTCCTGCCTCAGCCTCCTAAGTAGCTGGGACTACAGGCATGAGTCACCATGCCCAGCTACACTGTTAGGTTTTTAAAGAAGAGTCTGTCCCTGCCCTCAAGGAGCTTGTAAATTCATAACCTAAAAACTGACACTCTGGGGTAACGGGGGATAAGAACTTTATAAGAGTTAAAAACTAAATCCTTTAGGCTCAGCCAGTAACAGATGAACCCCTCTCATTAAAAGAAGACTCTTTTATCCTGTCTTTGTAACATCCTCCAAGGGCACATGGATGGGTATTCTCCTTCCCTAGACAATAGCTGCAAGCTTGTGTCTGAGAGGATGATGCATTTGTAAGAGATTTGATTTTCAGCCCAATAAATCAGGCCCAGTGCAGTGTTCAGGCAGAGGTGTGAGCGTGTGACTGGATTAGTAATTGTCTAGAATCATTTTGATTGTTCTCTGAACTCCGAAGGGGGATGATTTATTCTGTCACGGCATGTTTGACCTCAGGAAGCTTATAGGCTAGTGAGGTGCCCAAAATATAGGCAAGGATTAAGCAGGGTGTGCAAGGGGTAGGGATGTGGGCAGGAGAGGGGGTACTTTAGCCAACAGGGAGAACTTCACAGAGGAGTTAAACTACCTAAAGTAAGAGGAGAGTTTCCATGGCAGACGTGTAGGTGCAGTGTGTGTGTATGTGTGTGTGTGTGCACGCAATGTGTGTGTATGTATGTGTGTGTGTAATGACTCTTTTAAGAAAAGAGGAATTAAAAAATATTAATATGCAGCTATAGCTTCTTCTCATGGTGGTGATTGCTTTCATTTCGGACTCATCGGCACTGTAAATGAAAATCTTAATTTAAATACTCTTCCCAACAAAGACTCCCCTGCCCTTCTTTTCTCCCTAGAATGCCTTTATTTCCTTTAAAACCATCCTTACTTGTGATTCATGTCTGATTTAACAAAATTTCTCCCTGGGAGTTTATCTCTGGTAAATAGTTTTCTAGAGGACCATGAAGGCATAAAGATCTGAGAAGCCCCAGATGACTTTGAAGTTCTCTGAGTGTAGATGCCATGGGGGGATTTGGGAAGGAAAGACGGATGACTCAGCAGAGAGAGGCCCGGTGTGAGCAGCTGAGCCCTCAACAGGAGGTCAATCACAGCTTCGAAGGCAAGCCTTTGGCTTCTGTGGTGTGGATTTTTTGAAAAGACAAAGAAGAAATGCCTCAAAAATAGGTCCCAGATTAGGACTTAGAATAACATGTCTGCTGAAACCCTGTGTCTATGAGTAAAACTAGTGAGGGGGCCCTACTGCACTGAACCTGCAGGAAGTTTGCTAGGTATGAAGGTGGCCTCAGCTAGTGAGGAGACCTCAGTTTTGTCCCTGTGCTGCTGCGGACTTTGCCTGTGACTTAGGACAAGCCCTCTAATTTCTCGGGTCTCCGTCTCCACATCTGTGAAACGGTGTCCCTGTCTCGCTGCAGTCCCAAATGAGATGTTTGTAAATTGTCAAGAACTTTGGGTGTTATTTTTCCACCTCATTATAGATTTACTCCACACCATGCAGCATGTTCGGAAGCTACCTGAAAACAGGAAGAAACTAGGCCAAATTAAACAAAAAGCAAAAGAAAAACTAGGGGATCTTTTTGAAGCCAAATAAGAACTTGGAGAGCTTGTAATTGTGATCACCCCTACAGCCAGAAAGCCTCAGGAAAATGGCAGAAGTTCTGTTTAGGGAATCACAGGCCTGTGTCAAAACAGACAGAAGAAATGGTTTCTGTTGAAATTATATATCAGTGCTACAGTAAGCATGCCTGCCTCCCATCCTCCCATCCTCCCTTCCTCCCTTCCTCCCTCCCATTTCTTGTCTGTTATATTATCGGCATGGCGCTAAGAAAATGTGGGAGTTCACAACCCAAGTGGGGAGAGGTCTTTAAACCCGCCACCATAACACAAAGCAGAAATAGCTGGAATGGGAGTCAAGGGTTCTAGGTGCAGCTGGACACCAAGGAAGGGGCTCCCAAGACTGATGGTGGCAGCTGATTTTATTTTAGCCTATTTATTAAGGTTTGAGTTTGTATTTTGTTTGCACGTGTTTGTTTATTTCTGTATTTATTTTTTTTGAGACGGAGTCTCACTGTGTTGTTCAGGCTGGAGTGCAGTGGCGTGATCTCCGCTTACTGCAACCTTGGCCTCCCGGGTTCAAGCGATTCTCCTGCCTCAGCCTCTTGAGCAGCTGGGATTACAGGCATGCACCACCATATCCAGCTAATTTTTGTATTTTTATTAGAGATGGGGTTTCACCATGTTGGCCAGGCTGGTCTCAAACTTCTGTCGTCAGGTGATCCGCCCGCCTCGGCTTCCCAAAGTGCTGGCATTATAGGTACGAGCCACCGCTCTTGGCCTGTATTTGTTTATTCAGTATTTATTTGTAAAGTGTTAGAAACTGGCTTTATACTGTAGACCTGGTGGACCCCATCTGACCATCATTTTGCCAGAACATACACCGACACCTGACTTTTTGAGATATTTTCTGACGAAACCCTCTCCTTGGTGCAAGATGCAGGGAGGATGCTTCCGTTTGGCCTAAAGTATACAGTGCTTGCATCGGTTTAGGAATAGCTCACCAAAGCCTGGTCTTTGTCCCAAAATACCCCTGTTCATTTTATGCTAATTCAATTCACTTCACTTTACTGCAACTCAATTACCTTTTTTTTTGCGATGGAGTCAACCTCCGCCTCCCAGGTTTAAGAGATTCTCCCGCCTCAGCCTCCCGAGTAGCTGGGACTACAGGCGTGCGCCATCACACCCGGCTAATTTTTTATATTTTTAGTAGAGACAGGGTTTCACCATGTTGCTAGCCTGGTCTTGAACTCCTGACCTCACATAATCCGCCCGCCTCGCCCTCCCAAAGTGTTGGTATTACAAGCGTGAGCCACCACGCCTGGCCCAATTACATTTAATTCAACTCAATTTAGTTCAGAATATTTCTGAGCATTTGCAAGGCGCTTCAGGTCCAAGGACAACCAAAGCGCGGATCAGTTTCCTGGTTCTGACAGTCTCCATTGTGGCCACTGGGTGGCAGTGTGTCACACGGAATGTTCATTCCGTGGGGCTGCCGAGTGGCTCCTCCCCCAGGCCTAAGGCTCAGAAATTGTTGCCTCTTACTTGGATTTGTTTAATGTACACTTTCAAATTGAACCGACAGCTGGTATTATAGCCGTGCGTGTGCAGTATATGTGCTTAATTATACTGTGGAATTAAATTCAAAAGGGTGAGAATGTGGTTACATGTGTATGTTTCCAAAGCCAGTTCGCGTTCGCAGCTTCTGCCTGGGGCTCAGTCAGGAATGAGTGGAGAGGAAGCCGAGGGAAGCCTCAGACCCAGCGGCAGGTGGCATCAAAAGGAAACTCTGCAAATTTGGCTTCCCGGGCCACTGACAGCCACAGCCCCGAGGTTCCCTTCCCTGCCTACCTGCTGCCTGAGGGTTTTTCTGGAACGATCAGATTTTTATTATTCGTTTTTTTCCAGTATCATGGGCATAAAATGGTATCTAAATGTGATTTCAATTTTGTGTTTCCATTTTACCTGTGAGGCTGAACATCTTTCCACAAGTTCATTGGCCATTCCTTGTGGAGTAAATGATGGGCTCATTTTTATCTGCTCAGATTTCAGTGTACCCATTGTTAGTTTTTGTTTTTTTTTTTTTTAAATAAGTGTTCTCACATAACAAAGCCTGTCCATGATATTTTTAATACCAGCTAAGATGCTTTTGGCCTCAAGTTACAGAACACCCAACTAACAATAGCTTAAATAACAAAGATGGCCAGGCTCAGTAGCTCATGCCTGTAATCCCAGAACTTTGGGAGACCAAGGCGGGTGGATCACCTGAGGTCAGGAGTTTGAGACCAGCCTGGCCAACATGGTGAAACCCTGTTTCTACTAAGAATACAAAAAATTAGCCAGATGTGGTGGTGCGCACCTGTAATCCCAGCTACTCGGGAGGCTGAGGTGGGAGAATCACTTGAACCTGGGAGGCGGGGGTTGCAGTGAGCCGATATTGCACCACTGCACTCCAGGCTGGGCCATAGAGCAGAGCAAGACTCCGTCTCAAAACCAAAAACAGAAACAAAACAAATAAACCCCCCAAACCCCCAAACAACCACCACCACCAAAAACAAAGACATAGAATCATCTCATAAAATAAGAATCATGGCTGTAGGTGGTTCTGGGATAGGTAAAGGCCTGGCTGTCCCTGTCTTTTTTTTTTCCTCCATCCTCAGTATGTTGGCAAGATCTCTTCTGGTGGTCCCAAGACCCCTGCTGCACTTCCAAGGAGCGTGTTCTTATTCTACATAAGCAGGAAGCAGGAAGGAGGATGGCAGGAGCCAAAACTGAGCTTTTGCCTTCTGTTGTTCTTTGACTAGGGATCACATTCTTTCTTAGAATCCTCTTGAAGTCTTGCCCTCATAAGCCAGAATTGGTCACATGCCTTTATTAGATGAATTGTTGGCAACCACAACAATCTACCTCATGGGGCTGTATTGCACACCTAAGCTGGACGTTGCTGACGGAAGGAGGCATGATAGATCCATAGAGAAGGAAGACGTATTAGATTTTAATTTATAATAACCCATCCAAGACCCAGGGTCTTAGACTGACAGATCCCAATACAAAGGTCAACATCTTGGAGGATTTCTAAAATTAGATTCTTGTTTACTCCTAAAATGAAGCTGTGTTCTTCCCTCTAGGGCTACATGAGGTTAAGGGGCTCTCAAAAGGTGGTAGAAAAAACATTACTTGGAGATTTCACATTTCTGCATAGGAATTTACTAGGCTCTGATGTGTGTGTTTTCAAATTAAAACTAAGTCTTAGTGTAAGGTTTAGGCCAGTCTCAGTTCATCCATGGGAGCTGGGCAGATTGCTGCCCAGACAAAATCCAGTGGCATGGACAAAGGTGGGAAATGGCTGTGGGTAGGCAGTCAACTGTGCCTCCCTCTCCCCAAATCAAAAATAATATGATAATGAGTCCTCTGTCCTGCTGTTTCCTCCATGGCCTGCTTCACAGCTCTCTCCCTTGGACTTCCCTCCACCACCTTTCTTTGGTGGGTCACTTTTCTGAAAACCCTGTCTTCCTCTTTTTGCTTTTTCTCTCTCCTTTTGCAAAAGCCTAATCCTTCAGTAACTTCCTAAGAGATAATGCGTAGGAGATACAAGCTGAACCTTCCTTGTGTGAGAATGTCAATATTCCATCCTCACATTAGACTCATCATTTGGTTGGAATAGAATGCTGGGCTTCAAATAATTTTTTTTTTTTTTGAGACCGAGTCTCATTCTGCTGCCCAGGCTAGAGTGCAGTGGTGCGATCTCGGCTTTCTACAACCTCTGCCTCCCGGGTTCAAGCAATTCTCCTGCCTCGGCCTCCTAAGTAGCTGGTACTACAGACATGTGCCACCACGCCTGGCCAAATTTTGTATTTTTGTATTTTTTTTTTTTTTTTGAGATGGAGTCTTGCTCTGTCCCCCAGGCTGGAGTGCAGTGGTGCGATCTTGGCTCACTGCAACCTCCACAGCTCCATTCAAGCCATTCTCCTGGCTCAGCTTCCCAAGTAGCTGGGATTACAGGCACACACCACCACACCCAGCCTAAGTTTTGTATTTTTAGTAGAGACAGGGTTTTGCCATATTTGCCAGACTGGTCTCAAACTCCTGGCCTCATGTGATCCACCTGCCTCGGCCTCCCAAAGTGCTGGGATTACAGATGTGAGCCACTTCGCCCAGCCCAGGTAATCTTCTCTCTCAATTTTGGAGGCATTGCTCCATTATTTTCTTATTTCCAAAGTCTAGAAGTCCACAGTCATCTAGATTCCAGATCCTTTGTTGAACACCCCTACTTCTATTCTCAAAAGCTCTCCAATTCTCTTTATCTCTGGCCTTCCGGAATCCACAGGGCTGTACTGTGGTGTTGAGCCCACATGGAGCTCCCTCAGCAGAGCCTTCTACCTACAGTCCTGGGTAATGTGTTTGTTTTATGCCTCGAGTAATTCTCTTCCCTCCATTTTTCTTTGTGTCAAATTCCTGGAACTCCTGTTGGTTGCATGGTAGACTTCCTGGATTAACCCCCTAGCACTCATCATTTTTTGGCCAAGTTTTCCTCTCTTTATCTCTTTGTTTTACTATTTGTGAGATTTTTGGCTTGATTGTCCAAACTCCAGTTGTTTATTTGCTTTCATGGTCTTCCTAAGAGCTCATTTTTGTTCTTTAATAGATTCCCTTTTGCAGCATCATATTTTATGTATGAAATATTGCCTTGAGGATTTATGTTTTTTGAGATTTTCTTCTGTTTCTTGAATTTTCTGTTGTCTCTAGGTTCCTTTTGTTTTGCTTTGTTTTCAGTATGTTTTCCTGTCCTAAGAGAAAGAAAAGCATACTAAAAACAAGCAAAACAAAAGAAGCCTGAAGACATTGGTCTGTCCACATTCATGAAGCAGGCACCAAATGTCAGTTGGAGGCTCTGAGTGTGTGGATTGGGTTTGTTGACAGGAGGGCCTTATGTAGGATGATTGGGCATAGGCTAACCTTCGGATGAAATAGTCCAAAATGTTGAAGTATGTAGGCCTTTACTCTAGACCATTTCCAACTTGGTCTTGGTACTACCCAACAGTGGATCTCTGTAGCATAGTTTCTGCCTTGGTGATTTACTCATATTCTTTAAGATACCAGACTTCCTTAGGCCTCAGTTTCCTTGTCTATAATCAGATGGAATTGGGCTAGGTGACCTCAAATGACTCTTTCTACTCTACGGTTTTATCATATGATTCAAGACAGAGATTAGTTAAGAGATGGAAGCATATTAGAGGGAATCAACTATGCTAAAATATAAAAATCCTTTGAAGCTGTCAGGAGATAGGCTTCTAGAATCTAATAAAAATTTTGACTCATCGGAGACCCGACTCAATGGGAGATAATTAGAAATAAACTTGGGAGGGAGGATTCAAGGAGGGCTAATATTTGTGGCAGCGCCTTAATTAATTTTGTCTATGCCCTTGGGATGCTGAAGTCACCAGGTTTTGCAGTCTATCTCATGGGGCTGTATTGCACACCTAAGCTGGACGTTGCTGACGGAATGAGGCATTATAGATCCAGAGAGAAGGAAGGCATATTAGATTTTAATTTATAATAACCCATCCAAGACCCAGGGTCTTAGACTGACAGATCCCAATACAAAGGTCAACATCTTGGAGGATTTCTAAAATTAGATTCTTATTTACTTCTAAAATGAAGCTGTGTTCTTCCCTCTGGGGCTACATGAGGTTAAGGGGCTCTCAAAAGGTGGTAGAAAAAACATTACTTGGAGATTTCACATTTCTGCATAGGAATTTACTAGGCTCTGATGTGTGTGTTTTCAAATTAAAACTAAGTCTTAGTTTCAACTCTATTTGCTTACTTAGACTGTCAGTTCCTGCAGAATTGATGCTTGCATCCCTCCTTTTAATGTATCACTCACACAGTGTGTGTAGTTTGTGTTTATTACATATTCCAGTAAATGCATATATTGAGATCCAAACATGCCCTAGAAAACCGCTTCCTTTTTATCCACCTCTAACTCATGATGAAAATCTATAGGTCACTCTTCAAGTACAGCGTGTTCTAAGCAGGCTGAGGATCAGAACTGGGGCTAGTTTAAAAGATGAACGTACATTCAGCTCCATTTGACGGAATTCCAGTGTCACAAAATTCCTTGAGGAATAACATCTTGGCCAATACTCCTCACTTCGGCAGCATGACTTGTCTTGCAGTCACCTCAATATCATATTGCCTGAGTAGAAATATAGCTAACCTGTCATAATGATATTTACACAGAGCGCAGGAGAGAGTGATGATGGGGGAGACATTTAGGGGAGATTTCCTGGATTTACGATATTGATTTTTGTTCTTTGTATGTGGAAGAAATTAACATCCTTCCTCCTGGAAATATGTTCTCTGTAATGAGCCTGGTTAACTTCATGAAATACAACTTACCAAGTTAGTGTTTGCCAAGGAGGAGGACTGTGTTGAATTCAGAGAGGGACTGGTCTCAATTCAGGAAGGAGCTGTATTAAATTGCAGTCGAGGGAGGGGAAAGCTTAGGCTGCCTTTGGTCCTGGCAACATTGATAAAAGACAAGTCTTCGTTGGGGAAACTTGTTTAAGAAATCATTAGGGAGGGCCAGGCGTGGTGGCTCATACCTATAATTGCAGCAGTTTGGGAGGCTGAGGCAGGTGGATCATCTGAGGTCAGGAGTTCGAGACTATCCTGGCCAACATGGTGAAACCCCATCTCTACTAAAAATACAAAAATTAGCTGGGCGTGGTGACACATGCCTGTAATCCCAGCTACTTGGGAGGCTGAGGCAGGAGAATTGCTTGAACCCGGGAGGCGGAGGTTGCAGTGAGCTGAGATTATACCACTGCACTCTAGCCCTCTAGCCTTGGGGACAGAGTGAGACTTTGTCTCAAAAAAAAAAAAAAAAAAAAAAAAAGAAAGAAAAGAAAAGAAAAAAATGGAAATACTTGGAGAGGAGGGAGGATTTGCATTACAGCACAGAGTTACAGGCTGCTTTTTATGTTTGTGTTTTAATAGAACAATTCACTCGTTCATCTATCCAACAGACATTTACTAAGGGCTAGACACTGTCTTCATCATTCAGGGTGTGGGGAGTTGCTTTTAGGGAGCTTACAAACCAGAAGAGGAAACCAACGAAACCATCTTCTTAGCAGCTGAGCGTGGAGACTTGAACTCGGGAAATTCAGAATCTCCCAGAAACTTTGTTAAATGGGAAACTTAGTTCTGGAAAAGCCTAAATCTGTGTATCACCTTTTGTTCTCTGGTGCCCAGCATATTATCTGGCTTGCACTTTGAAATCAGTCCTTCTAAAAATACGCCTTTCTTCATTTTCCCGTTTCTTAGGGATCTACAGTGACTTCCTATGTTGCCTGTTGCACTCGAGCTCAAAAGCCTATGCCTGAGTTTTAAGTCTGCTCATAATTTAGCTTATCTTCCTTTCTGGCCACATGGGTATAGCCCCCTGGGGTGCAGATTTTGTCTCAAGATTGCTCTCATCCGCTGGTACCCTCTCATAGTCTTCAGATTGCTAAACCACTGGTAGATAGCTGCTGTCCCAGAAGCACTGTCACCCCCACAAACCAAGGTGTGCTTTTGCCTGGGACTCATCCATCTGTCCGCAACCCAGCAACTAAACAAGGGTTAACAGCTGGCAACCAGGAAGCACCAGCCTTATCACTGTCTGCTCTGCTCCATCTGAGCCCCAGCCAGACAGCTAGTGAAACACTTTGTGTACACTGTGCACAGACCCAGGGAACACACTCTGTCTGCACTCTTTCCACCTTCCCTGCTTGCTCCTCTTCTTCTGTGCTCGTTTAGGTGCTTTCCGTTTTTCAAGATCGAACGCAGCAAATGTTATCTATGCAGTTAATGATGATTTATTGAAGGCCTACCAAACGGGCCCAGTGGTACAAAACAGACATCGCCAGACTTTCATGGAGCCTAGAGTTCAGATCGAGGAAAGAAGTTACATCAAACAATCATGTAAATCAGCATAAGTTGTGTGGTGTGGGCCATGCAGGCAGTACCCTGGGGGAGTGGTAGCAGGGTGTTAGGGTGGTGGGGTCTGTGGGAACTCTCACCTCAGTGTCTGGCTGGGACTTTGCACCTGGGCCCTGGACCTGCTCTGCGGATGGGGACGGGGAGGTCAGAGAAGCTTTCCCTGCAGTCCTGGCCTTTGGGCTGAGGTCTGAGTAGATGTTAACTAGGCCTATAGGAGGAGAGGGAGTGTCATGCAGCAGGAGTGCCATGAATAAAGTCCCTTGGGTAAGAGAAGTATTGTGCATTTCAGGAATTGACAGTAGCCAGTGTGGTGGCCTAGAAGTCCCATTTCTCCCATGGACTCTTCTAGAACTTAGAATTATATCCTTATAGCCTTTTTTATTTTTTTTGAGACTGAGTCTCGCCCTGTTGCCCAGGCTGGAGTGCAATGGTGTGATCTCGATTCACTACAACCTCCGCCTCCCGGGTTCAAGTGATTCTCCTGCCTCAGCCTCCCAAGTAGTGGGATTACAGGAGCATGCCACAACACCCGGCTAATTTTTTGTATCTTTAATAGAGATGGGGTTTCACCATGTTGGCCAGGCTGGTCTTGAACTCCTGACCTCATGATCTGCCCGCCTGGGCCTCCCAAAGTGCTGGGATTACAGACGTGAGCCACTGTGCCTGGCGCCTTATAGCCTCTTATTGATTCATTTGTAAAGAGATTGATGGCTTCAACAAGCAATAGTTTGGGACCTATTGTGAACTGTGCGAGGCACAGAGAATACAAAGCCTGCTACAAGTGCCCACAGTACTTCTTCCTTTCCCTTTATGCTCAGGCCACTTTTATTTTATTATTTTATTTTATTTTTTTAGAAATGTGATGTTGCTCTGTCACTCAGGCTGGAGTGCAGTGGTGCAGTTACAGCTCATTGCAGCCTCAACCTCCCGGGCTCAAGTGATCATCCCACCTCAGCCTCCTGAATAGCTGGAATTACAGGTGCATACTCCCATGTCCAGCTAATTTTTATATTTTTTGTAGACAGGGGGTTTCACCATGTTGCCCAGGCTGGTCTCAACCCTTGGGCTCAAATGATCCTCCTACCTTGGCCTCCCAAAGTGCTGAGATTGCAGGTGTGAGCCACTGCACCTGGCCTCAGCTCACTTTTAAATATTGTCTATTGCTTATTACCCTTTCCATGAACCCCATCAGAGGCTATAAGTTACATTCTGAAGGGACTGTGTTCTAGAGTATCCTAGGTACTGGGGGACATAGCCTGGCACATAGAAGGTGTTTGACATATGTTTGTTGAATGAATACGTGTGTTGAATTAAAGCCTGATGAGACATGCTTGTGACCTTAAGGATCTTACATCTGGAAACGGCTTAGCATACTACTCTGCATTATTCTTTAATTGCTTCATGTGCAATTCCTGTCCTACCAGACTGTAAGCTCTCAGAGGGCAGGACTAGTCAGTTAGGAATTGGCTGTAAAGCATTAGTCTAAGACTTTATAAGGAGAGGATATGATTTGAGTTAGAATTTAACTGATGGACAGAAGTTTGCAAAATAGAATCCGTCATGATAAAATGAAGTCTTTTGAAACTTCTAGGAAAAATCATTTTGAGAGTTAATAGTAATAATAATAATTATAATAAAGTTTAACTTAATTCTCTCAGCACTATGGTGCTGCTCCTGTGAATTCTTGGCTTTACAATACAGGGTTCCGTATTTATTGGGATTGAGGAAGGTATGTAGCCTGCCAGGTAAGCATCATCTGTATTTTATTTTTTGACATTTGAGAAGCACTGCAGATAGACCCAATCTCCGTCCACTTCCCATCTCAGTTTCCTGGGTCACTGCCTGAACTCTCACATAGAAAGGTGACACGAAAAGAAAAGTCGGTGGGGTTATTATTACCTCTATCCCATGGCTTATTGCCTCCATTAAAGAAAAATGGGTCTGAGATGGGATCCTTTGGTCAGGGATCTGAAGAGGCTAGCCTCAGGCCCAGGGGAGGGGCAGGGGTCATTCTTTACCACAGTGAGCCTGATGCAGGGAGTTCTTAGAGGGAAAACTCGTTAGCCACCGAATGAAATTCTATCTGGGGCTTTGCAGCTCTGTAATAACCCCTCCAGTGACCTCACCCGGATGCATAAGTCTGCTGATGCAAGCTGGCCAGTTTGGCCTTCTCTTCTGTGTTGTAGGCAATGGCTTTGGGGAAGAGAAGAGGGCGAGGTGCACAGGAAGAAATGAGCCCAAAGGAGATAGTGCCAATTACTGCACCTGTCAGTGTTCAACAACAGATAAAATTAATTCGGAAACCCAAACAGTCTGCAGAAAACCGAACACAATTATCTAAGAAATTAAGTTATACCGTTGCCATGACCTTTAATCAATCATCCAACCGTTAATGTTAATTTTGTGATCTAAAAATCATAGTTCTATTTGCATTTTAATGGCTGCTAAATGAGTGTCATCAGGAAGAAATAATGGCAGGGTGGCCTTTTGCTACAAATTCTTCCTTCCTAATGGTGATGCACAAAGCGAGGAAACGGGTGTTTGGAAAAGGTTTTGTTTCACCTCCCAGCAGATGTATGGAGCTGCCCTTCTCAAATGAAAAAACAAGCAATTCCCCACAAATACCACCACCTGTTGTTATAAATAAATCCAAGCTGTAAAATGGAACGAAAGCTTAATGGCAAAATCATTATGCGCCTCCCACCCCCTCCTGTCAATCCTTCATAATAGCCTCTTAACAACTTGTTCCTCAGTTGTGTACCTTTTTAAGCTTTCGACCAGCCATCAGGTCCCAGCCCTAACCAAGAGAAATGGCCTGTGGATTTGTGACTAAAAATAAAAAGTTACCAACCTCGGGGAGAATGATCACACGTCCATTTGCATGGTTTAAGTGGCTAGAAACTGGCTATGTGCCACTCTACGTTTAGGGTTCCCTTTAATTCTTAATCCAGACATCCAGTGGCTTATTTTACAGCTAATGAACCTAACCTTCAGGTGGGAACATAAAATCCTAATTAAATCAGGGCATCATGAGGTTATTGGCAGGCTGTCTATAATTCAGCAGAATCTTGCTTCTGTGAGTAGTGATAGGAAAATTATAAAACATTTGAATTGGAAGGTTGTATCCTTTAATTATCCTCTTACCCATCTCCAAACTCTAGTTCCCGATGGACTTTATCACTCCATCTATAAATATTGATTGTTTAGCAGGTCTGGGATATTATACCTATTAAAAATATTGCATTCCTCACCTGAAACTCAGCTTCTTTCCTTAAATCTCCCGGGAGAAGACTTATATGAATTATTTCTTCTGATGAAAGAGGTCTTAACATTATAAATTGGGGGAGAAAAAAGCTTTAAAATTAAAGAGCTTCAGAGATTTTTTCTGAGTACAGGACACTCAAATAAGGAAGGGAGGGTAAAATATTAGAGATGGACGCTAACTTATTTTTTTCCTGCAAAGGAAAAGTGTGTGTGGGGGGGTGGGTAATGTTCCTGCAAAGATTGCAAAACTCCGTTTCATAAAAGATTTATTAGCAATGACAGAGGGAGATTGCTGAGTGGGACCCTGATAAATGCCTCGGCTTTTTTTCCCTGCTTTAAAATTATGGGTTCTGTCTATAAAGTACTGATTAATTCATATTCACTCAATGACATACCCTTTTTTTTTTTCCTCCCCCAAGCAAAGATTGTAAGCATTTTACTTCAACAAATACAGCACTCTGGGTGGGATGCATACTAATTCATTTAGCACTGGAACTCGCACCACAATTTATGCAGCTAATCACAGCAAAGCAGGAAAGAATCTTTTCTTTTACTGTGACAAGACCTGCCTACCTTTCAGCATTTTTTCCCCCTAAGGTATTATTAATCTTGAAACTTTACAAAATTGAAGACTTATCTAAGACCCTTCAAAACAGAGCAGCGTCATATGTAGCAACTCCCCAAGAGAGAAATTTCTTTGCTTTTATAAAAGACTGCAGCAATTGGGAGTCCTTTCTTGTTTAAAAAAATCCAGGTAAGTAACTGGTATGTGTTCTAAATTTTCAGATTTAAAAATACAGTATTTATTTTGGAATACTGGAAGGTTCCAGAAGAGAGAAAATGGCAAAGGACCTCGAGGGAGGAGAGTAGATGTTGGGCCACAGATCAGGAGCCAGTGGTGGCCATTTGCTCAGGTTTACTTGGGAGAAACATGAGGGTAGTAAAACGAGATGGCCAGACCTCCCTGCTTCCAAAGGTTACCTTCATGCAGACAGTCAGCAAGCATTTTTCCTTTTTTATTTTTCTTGAGGTGGAGTCTCGGTCTGTTTCCCAGGCTGGAGTGCAGTGGCATGATCTCGGCTCACTGCAATCTCCGCCTCCCAGGTTCAAGCGATTCTCCTGCCTCAGCCTCCTGAGTAGCTGGGATTACAGGCACCTGCCACCGTGCCCGGCTAATTTTTGTATTTTTAGTAGAGACGGGGTTTCACCGTGTTGGCCAGGCTGGTCTTGAACTCCTGACCTCAGGTGATCCGCCCACCTGGGCCTCCCAAAGTGCTGGTATTACAGGCAGGAGTCACTGAGCCTGGCCACATTTTTCAATTTTAATTAAGTTTTAAAATGAGAACAAAAATACATTTAAAATATTGGAAAACAGGGAATTACTAGCAAAAGAATGATTTTACCAGCTAGCACTGTGCTAGACACAAATCTGGATTAGTAAAAAATTTTCCACAAAAAAGGATCTCTTTAATTCTGATTTGGGAAACAGGGACTGTAACCTCCATGAGGGCAGGTACCATGTCTGTCTGATACTCACATGGCCCAATGCTTGGCATAGGGTAGGTGCTCATTATATGTTTGTTGAAGGAATGAAGTTCTAAATAAATATTAAACAACCGTGTATGTCCAAATTTGATTTTGGATAACTTTGGTTTGAAGGACCTAGAAGTATTGAAGCAGCGTCGTTCGTCTGGGGTAATACCCGAGGCTTGTTGTTCTATGCCAAGGAAATCAAAGACACGGACACACATGGAATGAGGTTAAGAGCGGAGGTTTAATAGACCAAAGAAAGAGAAAAGAGAATAGCTCTCTGCAGAGAGAGAGGGGTGCCTGAGTGGGTCTTCTGGTTTCATGGTGAAGTTGTGTCCAGGGGAAGAATATGTAGGATTCCTGAACCTTTTAACCAGGGTCTACTAGGGATCCAAGATCTGAAAACTGTTGGGATGAGACTCCCACAGCTTTGAAGAGGCTGAGTTCCAGTCAAACACAGGGTTTTACAGACGAGCTTGACAAGGCGGTGTCTGATTAACATAGGGCCCAAAGATGGTTGGACCAGGTGTGCCATTTACATAGCCTGTGAAGAAACTGGCCACCCCACCCTAGTCTTTTATTATGCAGATGCGTTCTCTAGCTGGCGGCTCCAAATTTTCTGTTCCTTACTGAACCTGGTTGACAAAGAAAAGGGACGAGGGAGCCGCCATGTTGAACATGCCTGGCCCACAGGTAGCCTTTTTCTATTGGCATAGCTGCAGGTTATTTACCCATGCAAGCTTTTAGCTTGCTTATCTATGCTTGCAGCTTGATTTTTCAGGCTGCTTTTTGTTAGAAAAGAAATGATTTTGGGGCTGCCTTTTTTTTTTTTAAAGGATACCTTACCGAGGAACTATCTTACCCTCCCTATTTGCCTAAATAATTTCTTTTTAGCTCCTGTATCAGTATTGTCATGATCTAGGCTTTTGAGTAATTTCTAAGTAGTTTCGTTAAGGGTCTAGTTTAAATAGGTGAAAAATGGCTAGACATCAAGTTGCAGTGGAGGGGGGATATGCTACAGAGGAAGATCCCTTCCATCAAGAATAACACCGACTTATTGAAAGCTTCTCTGTGACAACTACGGAACTAAATCTAATTTACCTCTTTCAGTCTTTACAACAACTCTGAGAGGTATGAGTTTTTATCGCTATTTTATAGTTTGGCTCAGAAAGCATCATAAGTGATTGATCAAGATCATACAGCTAGTAGGTGGCAGACCTGGGACTCAAATGCTCCTTGTATGACTGCAGCCTTTGGGTTCATAAATGCCATGCTTTACTGTCTGGAGGCTAGGTCAGTCAAAGATGGGAGCCAAATGTAGCACATCCAGGGTTAGCACGTAGGGATGTGAGTTTAGAAGATCCCTCTCAAGGAGTTTTGTCCAGGAAAGAATCTGTAGGATTCCTGAACCTTTTAACCAGGGTCTACTAGGGATGCAAGATCTGAAAATTGTTGAGATGAGACTACCACAGCTTTGAAGAGGCTGAGTTCAAATCAAACTGGCACTAGCATTGGCAAAGCCAGGAAAAAGTAGTCAGGGAGCTGGTGATAGGTGTTGAGAGACAGGAAAGGTAGCCACAGTGGCTGGGGCATAGAACTCTGCTTTCAGGGACTGGGAAGGTTGAGGCTTTACAGTGGAAAAACTAAACATGTAAGCCATGGGGCTCAGCCCCTGGTGGAAACAGAATTAATCAAGATGGACTCCATAAGTCTCTCTGTTGACAGGTCAACCTATTTGTCTTAACTGGGGACAAATTTAGTACGAGGGCCTGGAATTAAACCTAAAGGGAATCACGTTGACTCAGTTACCAGGTTTGGAAGGTATGATTCAGTGAGGGGTAGCCTATCTCATGTTTGTCTGACCTGAGGAAATAGTCACATTAAGTACAGGAGAATCATGTTCATTTTTGCTAAAGTTAATTGAAATATTGCCTAATTTAATCTTTCTCCTTTAATAGTAACAATAGCTTATGTTTATTGTGCATCTAATATGGGTTGGCAGCAGTGCATGACACTTTGCTTGCATCTCATTTAATCCTTGCAACAATTCAGGGTGATAGGCAATGTTATCATCTCCATGTTATAAATAAGTGAAATGAAGGCTTGGAAGGGTTAAGTCATTTGTGTAAGGTCACGAATCTAAGAAGTGTGGAGGTCCTGAGTTAATTTTTGTGTAAAGTGTAAGGAAGGGGTGAGTATAGCAGAAAGTCTCTGGGGCCAGCATCTCCTCTCTTGAACTAGGTGTACATATTTTGTTTAAAAATAAAAAAATAAAAAAAATTTAATTGACAAATTGGATATATGTGTGATGTACAACATGATGTTTTGGCATATATATAAACACTGTGGAGTGGCTAAATCAAGCTAATTAGCTTATCTATTGTCTCATATGCTTAATTAAAAAAAATTATTTTGAGCTGGGTGCAGTGGCTCACGCCTGTAATCCCAGCACTTTGAGAGGCCAAGGAGAGCAGATCACGAGGTCAGGAGTTCGAGATCAGCCTGACCAACGTGGTGAAACCCCGTCTCTACTAAAAATACAAAAATGAGCCAGACCTGGTGGCATGTGCCTGTAATCCCAGCTACTCAGGAGGCTGAGGCAGGAGAATCACTTGAACCTGGGAGGCAGAGGTTGCAGTGAGGTGAGATCGTGCCACTGCACACCAACCTGGGCGACAGAGTGAACCCTGTCTCAAAAAAAATTTATTTTAAGTTCTGGGGTACATATGCAAGATGTACAGGTTTGTTACCTAGGTACGCGTGTGCCATGGTGGTTTGCTGCACCTATCAACCCATCACTTAGGTATTAAGCCCAGCATGAATTAGTTATTTTTCCTGATCCCCTCCCTCTCCCTTCATCCCCCTACCCACAGGCCCCAGTGTGTGTTGTTCCCCTCCCTGTGTCCAGGTGTTTTCATTCTTCAGCTCCTGCTTATGTGTGAGAACATCTGGTGTTTGGTTTTCTATTCCTGTGTTAGTTTGCTGAGAATAATGGCTTCCAGCTCCATTCATGTCCCTTTAAAGGACATGATCTCATTTCTTCTTATGGCTGCATAGTATTCCATGGTGTATATGTACCACATTTTTTAAATGCAGTCTTTCACTGATGGGCATTTGGGTTGATTCCACGTCTTTGCTATTGTGAATAGTGCTGCAATGAACTTATGCATGCATGTATCTTTATAAAAGAATGATTTATATTCCCTTGTGTATATACCCAGTAATGGGATTGCTGGGTCAAATGGTATTTCTGATTTCAGGTCTTTGAGGAATTGCCACACTGTCTTCCACAATGGTTGAACTAATTTACATTCTCACCAACAGTGTAAAAGTGTTCCTATCTCCCTGCACCCTTGCCAGCATCTGTTGTTTCTTGACTTTTTAATAATCACCATTCTGATTGGCGTGAGATGGTATATTGTGGTTTTGATTTGCATTTCTCTATGATCAGTGACACTGAGCTTTTTCTCGTATGTTTGTTGGTTGCATTTATGTCTTCTTTTGAGAAGTGTCTTAATGTTCTTTGTCCATTGTTAATGGGGTTGTTTTTTTTCTTGTACATTTGTTTAAGTTCCTTGTAGACTCTGGATATTAGACATTTGTCAGGTTAGGATAGATAAGATGGAAACTTTTTCTCCCGTTCTGTAGGTTGTCTGTTCACTCTGATGATAGTTTCTTTTGCCATGCAGAAGCGCTTTAGTTTAATTAGATCCTATTTGTCAATTTTTGCTTTTGTTGCAATGGCTTTTGATGGTTTCATCATGAAATGTTTGCCCATGCCTATGTCTTAAATGGTATTGCTTAGATTGTCGTCTAGGGTTGTTATAGTTTTGGGTTTTACATTTAAGTCTTTAATCCATCTTCAGTTAATTTTTGTATAAGGTGTAAGGAAGGGGTCCAGTTTCAGTTTTCTGCATATGGCTAGCCAGTTCTCCCAGCACCATTTATTAAATAGGGACTCCTTTCCCCATTGCTTGTTTTTGTTAAGTTTGTTAAAGATTAGATGGCTATAGATGTGTTGTCTTATTTCTGAGTTCTCTATTTTGTTCCGTTGGTCTATGTGTCTGTTTTTGTACCAGTACCATGCTGTTTTGGTTACTGTAGCCTTCTAGTATAGTTTGAAGTCAGGTAGCATGATGCCTCCAGCTTTGTTCTTTTTGCTTAGAATTGTCTTGGGTATACAGGCTCTTTTTTGGTTCCATATGAATTTTAAAATAGTTTTTTCTAATTCTGTGAAGAATGTTAATGGTAGTTTGATGGGAATAGTATTGAATCTATAAATTACTTTGGGCAGTATGGCCATTTTCAGGATATTGATTCTTCCTATCCATGAGCATCTAATGTTTTTCCATTTGCTTGTGTCCTCTCTGATTTCCTTGAGCAGTGGTTTGTAGTTCTTCTTGAAGAGGTCCTTCACTTCCCTTGTTAGCTGCATTCCTGGGTATTTTATTCTTTTTGTAGCAATTGTGAATGGGAGTTCATTCATGATTTGGCTCTCTGCTTCTCTGTTGTTGCTATATAGGAATGCTTGTTATTTTTGCACATTGATTTTGTATCCTGAGACTTTGCTGAAGTTGCTTATTAGCTTAAGAAGCTTTTGGTTGAGACGATGGGGTTTTCTAGATATAGGATCATGTCATCTGCAAACAAAGACAATTTGACTTCCTCTTTTCCTATCTGAATACCCTTTATTTCTTTCTCTTGCCTGATTGCCCTGGTCAGAACTTCCAATACCATGTTGAATAAGAGTAGTGAGAGAGGGCATCCTTGTCTTCTGCTGGTTTTCAAGGGGAATGCTTCCAGTTTTTGCCCGTTCAATATGATGTTGGCTGTGGGTTTCACATACTTATTTTTTCATAGTGGGAACACTTAAAATCTCCTCTCTTAGCAATTTTCAATTATACAATATGTTGTTATTAACTATAGTTACCATGATGTACAGTAGATCTCCTGAATTTATTCTCCCTGAAATTTTGTATCAGTTATCTCCCCTGACACTCTGTGCACGCTTTGAATCTCACCCTTAGGTGGAGGCAGCTTTCATCATGGTATGCATCCTACCTGGCAGGCTAAGGGTCAATAAGCTCAAACTTTCTTTTTTTTTTTTTTTTTTTTGAGACGGAGTTTTGCACTTGTCGCCCAAGCTGGAGTGCAGTGGCGTGATCTCAGCTCAGCACAACCTCCACTTCCCGGGTTCAAGCAATTCTCCTGCCTCAGCCTCTGGAGTAGCTGGGGTTACAGGTGCCTGCTACCATGCCCAGCTAATTTTTGTATTTTTAGTAGAGACGGGGTTTCACCACATTGGCTAGGCTGATCTTGAACTCCTGACCTCAGGTGATCCACCAACCTTGGCCTCCCAAAGTGCTGGGATTACAGGCATGAGCCACCACGCCTGGCCAGTTCAAACTTTCTATAAGAGAAGATGTGAATCCTCCTGAGGGTTTAGATGAAGAAGCTCCTGCCTGGTGCTGGTTCACCAGTGGTAGCTTCAGGGAAGACCTGATTGTTTTTCAGTAGCAACAACATCAACCCAACATCTTTTTTTGGGCTTTGCCCTTTGTAAATGTGCCGATCCTCTTAAAAACTGCTTATATTTTCTGCCATTCCTTTCTCTAGGGCAGGTGGTGAAATAACAGGGCAGGTAAATGAACTACAAGAATGTTAAGGTATTTCAGCACCGTTTAATGAAAAGAGCTGGGATCTGAAGCTAGCTGACTTGAGTTCATCTCTTGGCTCCATCAATTATCTGTGTGACCTTGAATAGGCTATGAAACCACTTTTAGTCTCTTCGTTTGCAAAATGGGGTAATTATATCCATCTTCCTAGATTTCTACCATTCATTCATTTATGTCTTTTCACCAGAGAAAGACCAAATTAATATCACAATAGATACAGTCTACCACACAATTCAGTTGTCTAGTCCTTGGGGGCAGAGGACTGAAAAATTGGCAGAACAGGTTATTAATAGTTTCCAAGATAGAATCCACATCAAATGCTCTACTATCCTCTGCTCCAAAAAGCAGACGTGGGTTTTCTGTCTTATTTGTTGTGATGGGTTTGTTTATTGGAGTTTTCCTTTTAGAACTGTCTAGAACTTTTCCAATTTAAGTGATTCTGAAATGACATTTCCAAAACTAACCTAAGACTTTTCTCTGCTGTCCCTAGCTTCACCTCACATCCCCATAAAAGCACACCCAGGCTTCATTACATTTACCAAGATAGACTCAAATAAATCCTACTGTAGATAAACAGCCCACAGAATTAACCATGGGTGAGCAGGCTGGCTCTAAATGTACTCTTTAAAGGGCATGCTCTTTAAGGGGAGAAACCAACCAGGGAATGGATTTGGAGATAATTTGTGTCTTGCAGGTGTGGCCAGATAAGGCACACAAAAGCTCAACTTTATGACTGTAGAAAGGCAATATGCCCATCGTCAGTGTAGCCTACGTAAGCAAAGTCATTTATCAGAGCAAGATAAATTGTTCCAGTCATTTGTCAGGAGTGAAAACTAATAGGTATAATAATAATATAGTAAAATTTGTGGAGTGCTTGTTATATATATTATCTCTTGAGTCTTTAAAACTACTGCATGTGATAGGTGTTACTGTTCCTATTTTACAAGTGAAGAAATTAACACTCATGAGGTTTACTGATTTATCTCAGTTTTCATAGCTAGGAGTTGGAGTAGTGGTTCTCAACCTGAAGGGACACTTGGGAATGTCTGAAGACAACTTTGGCTGCCACAGCTGGTGGTGGGGTAGGAGTGGGGAGGAGATACTAGTGGAATCTAGTGGGCAAAGGCCAGGAATGCTGCTGATATCTCCTATATCGAAGAATCATGTGGCTTCAGTAGTGCTGAGGTTAAGAAACCCTGAGTTGGGGAAGTGGCAGCAAACCAGGTTTTTTGATTCCTAGTTCAGTGCTTATTTCTCTACAAGTTTTACAAGATGATGGTGCAGTAGAACTGCTATCAGTAGTCTTAAGTTTCTCCAGGCTGCTGTTGCTCTGGCAGTATATGCTGGTTTCAGCTGAAATCATTTTGATGGGTTGTTGGGTCCACTCCCATGGTTTCCTTCAGAACAGGTTGTAGGCTATTCTGAATGTCACTTCTGGGTGTCTCATGACCAAAATTGGCAGTATGTGATCTTTAGGTAGTTAGAGGAAGAATCTCCTTATGATGGAGCCAAGAGGATATCTTGCAGTGAAAAATGAACTGGAAATTAAGAAAAAATCTCATTTTGCCCACCCATGTAAATAATAATTATCCATATATATAGTGCTTTATTATTTTCAAAGCACGTTCATATTCCTTCAGCAAATATTTGTTGAGGAGAAAAAAAGTGCCAGGTTCTGTTCCAGTTCTGAGCATTCAGTAGTGATGGAGATAAAGCGCCTTACTTTTTGGAGTTTTTTTATGAGAGGCAGAAAATATAGACAATACAACAACAAGTAAGTATCAAGATACCAGGGAAAGTAAGTGCTATAGAAAACAATAAAGCAGAGGAAGGAAACTAGGGAGTATGGTGTTACCATTTCACATAGGTGGGCAGGAAACGTCTAACACTATTTTTGCAGAGAAGTGAGAACAGGAGGCAGGGAATCATCTGGATATCAGGGGGAGGAGAGTTCTGGGAAGAAAGAATAGCAAAAGCTCTGGGATTGGTATGTGCTTGAGTGCCAGTTTAAGGAACAGCAAAGAGACCGTGGTTGAAGTGAAGTGGGCAAGGGGGTGAGTGGGAGGAGAGGGGCCACAGAGCTAGCAACAGATGGACCTCAAAGCCACTGGGGGACTATGGGTTTAACTCTGATTGAAATGGGGAGCTATGGAAGAGTTGTGAGCAGCGGAATGACATGATCAACCATAGTGCCTTGATTGTACATAGTAGATCAGTCTGGCTGCTGTGATGAGAACAAACTAGAGGAGCCTAGGTTTACAGTCAGGAAACCAGTTCCAAGGCTACTTTATCAATCCAAAGAAGAAACAATAGTGGTTGAAACCAGAGATGTAGCATTGGAAGTGGGTATATTTTGATGGTTGAGCCAACAGGATTTGCAGCGTATACGAAGTATGAGATAAAGAGAGGGGAAAGAGATGGCTCCCAGGATTTTGGCCTGAGCAATTTTCCCATTTGAGATGGTGAGTCTGTGGGAGAAGCAGATTTGATGTGCAGCATCAGGAATTCTGTTTAAATGCGTTAGTGTAAGGTGCTTATTAGACATTAGTGGAGATGTTGAGTTATATTGCATGGCGTATAGCATCTCCAACGTTATAGCATATCTCTCTTTGATCAAAAGCCAACATTTAATTAACATGACCATGATGGAACTGGGGTGAAATAATACTTTATGCGATTCCAACACCAATGTCCTTCTACTGATGGAGAATTCTAGATATCAGTCAGTATATGGAAAGAATACCATACCTTCAAATACCATCAGTTCCTAATAACTGTCTTTAAACCATGCTTCTCTGTGACCTTCCCTAAAAAGCAAGGGATGGTCACATTGGGACAGAGGCACAGGTCACATCCAAATAAGACAACTTCATTCCTAAAGACCGCAGTGTGCATATGATTAACCAAGTTCCATATTGAACCCTTTATGTTTTACACATGTGGGTCCCTTGGTTATCAGTGGCTCTCTTGCAAACAACATGCAGTTGAATTTTGAATTTAGATCTTATCTAAGAATGTATGTCTTTTAAAGAGAAGCATAGAATCCCATCACATTGATTGTGATTATGGAATGTCGTTTTTACTGCTATCCTATTTTATGTCTTTCTTTGTATATGCCTCCTTGACATTTCCCCCTTTTTCTTTTACAATCTTGAGTCACTTTTTCAAGTTTCTTTTGGTCTTTTCCCTCCAGTGAACATATTCTGCTTTTTCCAACTAGTAGCTACCTTTAACTTAAACAAATATTAAGTCTAAATTTCCTTATTCACATCAGGAATAAAACAGCATCTATTGCCTCTTCCCTTGAGAGATGAGATAATTTAACCTCCTTTACTTTCTTTGGCTGCCGAACCATTTCAAGGTTTTGGCTTAAGAAATCAGACTCAGAGCATGTGAGTCTCTCATTTTGCAAGAGGGGGAAACTGAGGCCCAGAGAGGTAAAAAGATTTGCTTCTTCTGAAAAGCCCCAGGTTCTGAAGAGAAGAATTGGAGAGCTAGACCCAGACAGAGGGCATCTAGTCTACCCTTCACTCTCAGCTTGGACAATGCTCAAACAGCCCTTAAAACTCCCAGACAGATGAGAAAATACTCTAGGTTTAGAGACTTAAAGAAAATGGATTTCTCAATTCATTGAATTTAGATCTCATCTAATTCTAATTCATTGTAGAAGTTTAAAAGCTTTTCAGGAAATTCTTCCATCTCTATAATAAAAATTTTTTTTAGCCTATGTTCTATTAATCTTTCTGTTCATGACGGAAAGCCTTTTGCTTAATAATATTCCCTCAAATATTTGAAGACTATTCTTAAGTCTCCCCAGAGACTCCTTTTCTCTAGAGTAAATAATCTAAATTCCTTTAAACTTTTCTCATAAATTCTTCTTCCCATTCTTTTATTAATCTTTATCACTTTCTATGAGCTTTCTTCAAATTTTCTATCTTGTGAAGCCAGGAGAGAACAAAGTACTATGATACTGATTATATAGTTCACACCAAACTGTGAGTTCTTCGAGGGTGGGGGCCACTTCCTATTCAACTTTGTATTCCTAGATCAGAGGTCGGCAAAATTTTTTTTTTTTTTTTCTGAGGAGAGCCAGATAGTAAATATTTTAGGCTTTGCAGGCTGAGAGGCAATGTATTCTTTGAGCAACTATTCTCTCCAAAAGGCTAATACTCTGTTTTATATTTTATATTAAAAATGTATGAATCATTCTTAGCTCGAGGGCCATGCAAAAATAGTATGACCGGTGGGCTGCTGTAGATTACTGAGCTTTGCCTTAGATTTTAGCACAATACCTGGAGCATAGAAGGCATTTGATAAAGTTTGCTGAATAAAAGAATGCATGCATCTATGAAGGTATTTCTATAGCTTGTCTTTTATATTCTTATTAACACTTCTATGATATTGCTGACTCAATGAACTTGTCCACTAAGATCTCCAGATCTTCTTCTTTCATACATACATGCCCAGCACTTTTGTATGTTGTTTGTACCTGGGTAGTTTTATTGTTCTTCCCTTAACCTAAGCTGCGGTAGGGGCTCTCTATTAACCTGCATTTGCTGGTGGCTTTGGATCTCACCTTTAATTTAGTGAGGCTGTTTTGAACTTTTGTTTTTCCAGTGTGTTCAGCAGCTGTCCTAGTTAGAAGTCATCTGTGCACTTAACAAGTAAGCCCAGGCAATTGATAAAACCAAAATGTTGGACCCTGTTTAACTCCTCAACTGGGGCTCCCAGCTCTATTTTCATTCTTGTGGCTCCTACCTGCCTTGTAGGGATGGGGGAGCTCATTTCTACTTATTATTCTGGAATAGATTGGAAGGAATCAGACAGGCTCGCAGAGAAGGCTGGCACTAACGACAGAAGGAAAAAACCCTTCCCTCCTTTCTCCTTAGTCTTTGGGCCTGTAGAGAACACTTGTCACAGCCTGAGGGAGAGCTCTGTGTTAGAAGAATTTCCATTCTGAGTTGAATTTGGATGAAGCAGTCTTGAGCATCACACATCCATAGCACTGGGAAGATGGAGCTGCTTTACAGAATGCCTGGAGGCTGACCCCTGAGACTGAGCACACCCTCCTGCCACTCTTTCTGTCCCCACCCCAGTTTCAGGTGAATTAATTCTTAGGTGCGCAGAGGCCTTTCTGATGAAAGTCCCCTATTTATCTGCAATGATCTTATGTTGGTACCTGTTATCTCTCTCCACTAGGGTCCAGTCTACAAGAAGCCGTGTCTCTTCATTCCTCTGCATCCTGCCTTGGTACACAAAGGGGTGATTAGAGTTAGCCAGATGTGATGTCAAGGCTGATGGGAAACAAGGCAGGGAACACTTCTTTTCCTCCAAGCTCCTGACTAGCTATTAGGTGGTTACAACTTTCAATCTGAGGGAACTGGGAAAAGGTTTACCCTGGCTCCCTAGAGGTGAAATATGTTACCTATAGCCCATTATATCCACTTTCGTTCCTCTCTGCTCCCCTCCCCTCTGTGTTGCTGAAATTGCCGTGATTGCTACCATTTAAAATGTCCTGGAAAGCTGCATTTATTTACAACGGCTTCCTTCTTAACCAGGTGGGAGAAGTTGCAAAATAGCTAACCCAGTGGTGGATCAATCTTTAGCATTTCTTTCAAATGTGGAAGGAAAGAAAATGATGACAATTTTAAGGCTCTATTAGGTGGAAGTGATCTACGAGGGATGGCAGACAGCTGAAGGTCACAAATCAGGCACTGCCTCTGGCTCAGTGATTCAGAAGAAGAGTGGAATGGGAAGTGTGTTCCTGAGTTTTATGAGAGTACAACTTTAGGAATTTATCAACGTGTGCCTGGGATTTGCTGTAATGAGCCTCTTCACTCCTCTCATAAAACAAACCAGTGTCTGATTAAAGCTGGCTGGCCTTCCTTGGATATAGAAATGAATTCATTTAGAATCTTGGGGAAAAACATCGTGTCTTTGTCTGGCTTAACTGAAAAATAGCCTCATTGGTATGTGGGGATCATGCTTATTCCCCACCTGGTTAAAAGATAATGTCAATGCCATTGAATTTACATATTTTCTATCATTAATGTTTGGGGAACCTCTTTCAAGGTGTTTTCAATTCTATACTTTCTCTTTTTGTATTTTTATCAGAGATTTTTCTTTAACCCGTGTAGGGTCAGAATGGACTCGGCTATGCTGCAGTAGCAAAAATACTTTGAAATCTCACTATTCGAAGACAATAAAGGTTCATTTCATTCTCATACATGTCCATCACATTCCGCATGGCTACCCTCTATGTTGTTTGCTCTCCGGGACCCCACCACCAAGAGCAGGGGTTGGCAAACTTTTTCTGTAAAGGGTCAGACAGTACAATACACAGCTTTGCCGATCATGTGGTTTCTATTGCAGCTGTTTAACTGCCATTATAGCATGGAAACAGCTGCAATGTGTGACGAGATGGGCATGACTGTGTTCCAATAAAACTTTATTTATAAAAACTGACAGCGGACTGGATTTGGTCTGCAGGGAGTGTAGTTTGCCCACCTTGCGGTGGCGAGGGGAAGGAAATGTGGCGAATATTGCAGAACCTCTTTAAGGCTTAACTTCCACTCAGATTTCATTGGCCACAGCAAGCCACAGGGCCACACCTAACTTCCTGGAGGTACAGAAAGTGCAGTCCTTATTTGTGCCCAGAAGGAGAACCAGAAACATCGGTGGACAGCACCATTGATGACACACCCCTTTCCTATTCTTTTTAGAAAAGTCTGGTATTTCCAGATCAGCACTTCTTCAAAAAGCATCCATTAACTGCAGTCTACATGTTTTACAACTCAATTGCTGTGATCAGAACTAAACAAATGTAGGAGATGAACAGGATCAAATTTCAGGGAGTCATGCTAAATAGTACGTATGTGACTTTTTTTGACAGAGTCTCACTCTGTCACTCATGCTGGAGTGCAGTGGTACGATCTTGGTTCACTGTAACCTCTGCCTCCTGGGTTCTAAGCAATTCTCCTGCCTCAGCCTCTGGAGTAGCTGGGATTACAGGCGTGTTCCACCATGGCCAGCTAATTTTTGTGTTTTTAGTAGAGACGGGGTTTCACCAAGTTGCTCAGACTGGTCTCAAACTCCTGACCTCAGGTGATCCACTCGCTTCAGCCTCCCAAAGTGCTGAGATTACAGGCGTAAGCCACCACACCCAGCCATGACATTTCTTTTTTTCAGACCACTAAGGTTCTGTTTGGGTCCCTGAACTGATCTGGTGAGATTAGTTTCATCCATCCAACTCATTCTCAGGTGTGTAGATTTCTGGTTAGACTTCTGAATCCAGACAGTGACCATATCCTCTCATGCCTGTTTTTTTTTTTTTTTTCCTTTTAAGTCATAGATGTCTTGCACTCTCTCATCCTTCAATAGGATAGGACTGAGACTGGATCTTGCAGACCATCTTGGGGATGGGCAAATTCTTTCTGTATCCCCAGGGGAGATAGCAGTTCTCACATGTGCCTCTGGAGCCTTCCCTTGTCTTTTCGCATCCATTTTGTTATCTCTAGGTTTGCATATTAGGTAAGGAGATTTCACTTCATCCAGGAGAGGGCACTATGCACCAAGTCTAGAATATTCAGTTCCTTCCAGTGGAGGCACAAATTATGGGATTAATGAAACCCATATTCAAACCCTGAAACTATAGCACCTCTCATAAAACACAAACCAAAATACCACATTAAGAATGTACTCTACAAAAAGAGGAAAACAATGCAATTTCTTAGCAACTTGTACATTTCAGAAGGTACAAACTGCTTTGTTAAATCAACCAAACATTTTTAGTGGATACTCCTCTTCTTTTCTTACAAACTCAGGCTCTTTGAACCAAAGCCTGCCCTACTGTTGGCTGCTTACACGATGTCCTTAGAACCTTGGGGGCCAAGGCTGCAGGTTTGGTCCTGTTAAAAACAGAATAATTTGCTTCTTTCAGACATCTTCTTCCGTTAGGGAGTGAATAATATGTCAGAGAAACTTCATACAAAATGCAGGTGGAAAATGAAATACAATAATTCCCTATGTGTTAAAATGGATGATGCCAGTGTTTTATAATATGGAGAAAGTTTGAGTGGGGAACTTAGTGATTATACACTTTTTGTCCCATTCTCTCAGTCCATTTGTACTTAAGCATCATCTCTCTGTGGTGTGTTCTTAACAGGCCACCCAAACATTTTTTTTTTTTTTTGGCTGCAACTTCCTACTTAGTTGTGAAGCTTTCTCCTTAAATCTTGACTATGACTATCACGTTACTGAGCCCTCCCTGCTTCAGTTTTCTTATGTGTAAAACAGGCATAATTATAGTGCCTATCTCTGAGGCCCTCATGAGATTTTTATTTATTATTGTGCATTCTTTTGTTGTCTCTTCTCAGAAGTTTGCAGACTGTTTTAATCTCTCCTGTACTTTTTTTTTTTCCCACAATGCTGCCATGTAACTGTCTCTAGAGTAAATTTATTCTCAGGCAGATTAGTTATCAATCAAACATAAGATATTAAATATTTAAAGACAACTCTCTGATGGTATCCTTCTCTTGGGGTGAGGTATATACAGACTTTTCCCAATTAGTCTTTTTATTATCACACAGAGCACTCAATATATGCTTCATGGCCTATGAAACCTCTCCAGTGGATTTTCCCTGAAATGCTATCCCTTGGAATTTTATCCCCTTTCTCCGGTAAAGTTCCTGGAGTAAGTCAGGTAAAAAAAGATAGTAGTAAGATTACATTAACAGCAGATAACATTAATTTGCTGCTTTCCATGTTCAGCCACTATGCTTAGGACTTTATGTATATTGTTTTATTTAATCCTCATCAAACTCTTATGCAGTATCTCAGTTTTACAGATGAGGAAACTGAGGGTGAAAGAAGTCTGGCACCTTGGCACAAATCACACAACTAGAAAGTGGCAGGT
The DNA here is from genome assembly GCF_003255815.1 of Theropithecus gelada. Classification (NCBI taxonomy): domain Eukaryota; kingdom Metazoa; phylum Chordata; class Mammalia; order Primates; family Cercopithecidae; genus Theropithecus; species Theropithecus gelada. Next base: position 57,576,998 of record NC_037679.1, on the reverse strand, counting down.
GAAGCTGGTCCTGCTCATGGTACACTGACTTCAGCCCTACACTAGATTTTCCTAAAATGTGTTTCCCTGGTGAGAAACTGAATATGCAAAAACAGAACTCTGTCCCACAATCTGCAGCAACCAGCCTTGGAAACTAATCTGTTATTTTTAGTAACTAGCCCAGGAAGTCAGCCTGCTATCTCTAAATCAACTTGCAGGAAGTCTAACCACTGTTTCTAGAAACTGGTCCAGGAAGCGAAACAATAACCCCTGTAACCATTGGCCCCAAACTGCCAAGCTGGATTAACAACTGACAGTATCTCTAATTTTTGTCCTTGTTTCCAGTATAGAAATAACCAGAGTAAGCCAAATATGTCCCAAACCCATCAGGTAGGAAGCTCCACTTGTAGTTAGCCTGTCTCCACCTTCCCCAGGCCAACAAGCCTCCAGTCAGGGCACACCTGAAACCTTCCCTTTTCTCCACGATGCAGCTTTCTCACTCCTCTGCCTTTGAGTCTTTGCCAAATGCAAGTGACAGTGGCTTGCTCCCTTGCTATATAACAAGCTCTGAATGAATAAGGAGTCTTTGCTTGTTCTTGTTTTGTTGGTTTTCACTTGTTGCCACATTGGTCACCATGTATTTTCTTTGGTCTATGCTGAATCTCTTTCATGTCCTACATCAATCTATTTACTATGCTGATTTATATGGTTTACATGTTGGAATAGTCATTTTTTTTTTCTGTATTTGAGTTGACATTTCAACTGCAGAGAATTCTCAGTCTCTCTGTCTAAAATTGCTCATAGTACAAACTTAAATCACGATGACTTCATCAACTGATGAATTGTGTTTCTATAGCTTTAGCTACTTCTGTTCCAATTTGCTATTACAGTTGCCTGTCCACTGCTACTCTCAAATGTCCACTTTGATTCAGTGTCTACTTTGGTCATTAGATAATGCCTTCACCTCTGCTGCTAGAGAGAGGATTTTTAGACATCTGACAGGCATTTTTAAGAAAGAAAGCAATTTCAGTCCTGAGCACAGCACATCTTCCCCACTGCTCAGAAGCCTTCTGTATTGTGGCTGCTTCCCTTATCACATGACTAAAGCCTGTCCCTACTATCCTGCCCCAGAAATTAAAAACAGTCCAGCTGCTGTTCAGTCTGGGGTTTTCATGTCCAACTAGTTCATGTGTCTTCAAATACCATGGGTTGAAAAATGAAGTTAGTATAATTCTGTGCAGGTTGCATCTCAGCTAGAAAGTGTGGATTCAGTCCTAAATAGTATGATTTGTCAGGGTAGTTGGTTTTCACTCTGGGTTATGCAAGAGCTGGTTGTATAGCCTGGACCATTTCATGGACACTTATTGTGTGTCAGGAATTGTATAAGGGAATAAGGAAACAAAGATGTATGAGACTTTGCTTCTTAGGTAGAGAGACAGGCCATACGCATAAAAGGCTATAACACAAGGTCTTCTACTCTGAATGTGACGTTAGCTACTTCTCTTGTTAGTGCCAGCAACTGGGTCTTATCCAGTACTAGCACTTGTTTCAGTGTAGTGCAGTGCAGTTGAAGGCACATTTCTATTTAACCCACTGAACTGTGATCCCTTGAGAACAGGGACTGACTGTTGTGTACCTGCTGTGTTGCCAACAATCTAACTGGTAATTCATAGTAGGCAGGTTGACAGAACTATTTGGTAAAAAAGAAGTTCAAGTCACAGCTCTCTTACATATTAATTATGAGAACTAGGGCAAGTTAGCTTTTCTAAGGTCCTGTGTTTTCATCTGTAAAATGGGGACAGTAATAATTACTGCAACTCACTCTATCTCATAGATCATTTCCACATCATTGGCACATATTACACACTCAATATCTTCTGCTATAATTATGAATTCAATTACCTTGAAATTCCAGTGATACAGATGCCACATACTTAGAGTTCAGAGGAAGGAAGGACTGCTAAATCACATCCTGAAAATTGGGTGTTATTCTAGGGTGGAAGCCAAATGAACCCATTCCAATGTTATATGGCACGAGTACAACCCTTAATGTTATGCAGTACTTCTGAATGTTCTGAATGGCACACGGTAAAATAAAAGCTCTTGCTAAATGATGGGGGCATGAAGAACATGAATTCATCACTTAAAATAGGAATGGAAACATTTGGGCACCCCCATTCCACATCGAGAATACTGGCAATTCATCCATCCACAGATGCATGGCAGAATCCTGATTTATTTATTGGTGCTTCAGAAGAAAGGTCTTGGTTGTGGGGAGAGTTGAATAAAGAAGTTGATGGATTCTAAGGAAGAAAAGAATTTAGTTAAATACATGTTATAGGCAGAGAAAACTGGGAGGGGCTCTAAGCTTAAATGCTCCCATTTCACATATCAATGCTGTGAATCTCAGTTTCCCCAAATGAGGCTAAGGCTATGTGAGAATTGAATGGGTTAACAAATGTGAATGTACCAGTGCAATGCCTAATATTTCTTGAATACTAGAAATAGTCTAATATTATTTTTCTTTTTCATTCTTTTGGTGATAGAAATAGTAACACTGGGAATTGTGCAGTATACTAGGGCATATATAAGATGGGAAATGAATGTATAAAAAATCATTATTTTATTCGGAAACAGTGTGGCTGAGTCTGCTAATTTTCCTCCAAAATCATTCTCCTCTTTTTTGTTGCAATAGAATCCTTCATTTTAGATGGGCCACGTCTGCTTGGAATAACAACTCCATTTCCCAGTCTTTTTTTTGAAGCTAGATGTAGCTATAGACAATGGGCTGTAAGAGGAAATAGTGTGTGCAACCCATCAGATGTTTCTTTGAAGAAAGATTGTGTACTCTCTTCCTCCCCTTTCCTTCTCTGCTGCCTGGAGTGTTGATATGATGCCTGGTACTGCGTGGAGCAGTCATCTGGACCCCAAGGTGAAGGCCTTGTTTAAGGATGGAGGAGCCTGAGTTTCTGAGGACTGTGGAGCTGCCAGCACTGGACATCCAATGCTTATTGGAGGGAGAACATACACCTGTCTTTCCAAAACCAAGTGGGCTTTAGTCACTTGCCACAAAACTTGATCGTAATCATTATTTCATCATGGATACAGTCATGGAAAGACATGGCTTTAAAAGGACTTCAACATTTTAAGACACAAATCAAGGCCCAAGAGGAATGTGGGTTCCTTACAATAACTCATTTTTAAAAACGCCATTCAATCAAAATAAGGGAGGAAAACAACCACTTCTATTGGGTTCCAATATGAAGGCTGGCCAAGTCAAAGCTTTGATTTCACATAATTTACCTATGAAAGAGACATAGATAGTGCCAGCATGCACAGGTTTCTATATTCTAAACTTTGGCATCAATTTGGCCATTGCAGTCTGAAATTGCTGAGAATCATAAGAAGATGGTAAAATAATGGGACTTCTCTTTGGACTGGATTTTGGAATGCTGTGTGGTATTGCAAAAACCATACCTATGGATTTGATATTTGTACTAACACATTTTAAAAATCAGGGCTGTACTCACAGCATAATCATATCACTGAGCATTTGCATCTTATTGCTGACAATTTAGTAATTTTTAATGATTTGATAACATTAAAAAGTAACTGGTCTAAAAACTATTTTTTTCCCTCAGTTTCTGAAATAATAACTTCATGTTTACCTGCTGTCCATGGTGCGGATGCTGCTGGCTCACCCTCTAGGGGAGGGGCCCAGCTTAATTGTAGTAATTAGATTTCACGAGGTATTAGTTAACCTGGAGGCTAAAGTCAGTTGGAATTATTTTGTTATGAGTCTTCCTTTCCTATGTATCTCTTGGTCTTCCATTAATAAGGAGACCCATTAGGAGTCATTCAAGCAACTGCTGGGGCTAGCCCTGCTTCCCACTGTCTCTGCAAAGGGTTCCCCAGTATTCCAGCTGGAAGGACTTTTGAATGGATTTCAACAGATATAGTAGGTACCACTCAACTTGCCCTTCAATTTAGCATTTTATATTTTAAAAGTGCACTTCAATGGCTTTATTTCTCTTGATTGTAGCCAATGAATAAATGCTTGTTAATTTTTCACCCAGGGCCAGGATTGGCTGAGAAGGGATGTTGAGGCAAAGTGGGCTTAGCTGTGGTCATATCTTAAGTATAATGTTGGTTCTAAGTATATGGTGAGTTTTTTGAACTCTAGAAAGTTAACTTGTCACAAATGCCACTTGCAGATCACTCCCAGTAAGGTACATGGTTTGTAACAGCTTGACTAGTAAATGCTAGTGATTTAAAAAAAATGTTGACCAGGCGTGGTGGCTCATGCCTGTAATCCCAGTACTTTGGGAGGCCAAGGCGGGTGGATCACCTGAAGTCGGGTGTTTGAGACCAGCCTGACCAACATGGAGAAACTCCGTCCCTACTAAAAATACAAAATTAGCCGGGTGTGGTGGCATGTGCCTATAATCCCAGCTACTTGGGAGGCTGAGGCAGGAGAATTGCTTGAACCTGGGAGGCGAAGGTTGCGGTGAGCCGAGATTGCACCATTGCACCATTGCACTCCAGCCTGAGCAACAAGAGCGAAACTCTGTCTCAAAAAAAAAAAAAAAAAAAAAAATTAACTGAAGAGGATTAAATTAATCATACTTCTGAGTTAATGGTAAATTAACATCACTGTTGTGTGCACAGTTCCTTTTATTTGTCTGCTTATTCTTTTTTGTCCTGTCCACATTCCGTATGACCAGTCATCTAATGTTTTTAATATGCATTTTTTCCTTGTGTGGTGTTTGCAAAATATGAATGATAGTAAATACCTATATAGACCTTACTTTGTGCCAGGCTTTGTTCTAAGTCCTTTATATGTAATCTTTCATTTAATTATCCTAACAACCTTATGAATTACTTACCTTTATTATTCCCATTTAATTGATGAAGGAACTGAGGCATAGAAAGGTTAAGTAACTTGCCTAAGGTCACATAGCTACTAAGCAACGAAGTTGGAATTTGAACCTAGGCAATTGAGCCCTGAAGTCCATGCTCTTATGCTTTTTTTTTTTTTTTTTGAGATGGAGTTTCGCTCTTGTTGCCCAGGCTGGAGTGCAATGGCACGATCTCGGCTCACTGCAACCTCCGCCTCCCAGGTTCAAGAGATTCTCCTGTCTCAGCCTCCCGAGTAGCTGGGATTACAGGCACATGCCACCATATTCAGCTAATTTTTGTATTTTTAGTAGAGATGGGATTTCATCATATTGGTCAGGCTGGTCTCAAACTCCTGACCTCAGGTGATCCACCCACCTCGACCTCCCAAAGTGCTGGGATTGCAGGTGTGAGCCACTGCGCCCGGCTGAAATCCATGCCCTTAATCAGCAACTACTGAAATGTATCCTGTTCTTTGTGTGTATGTATTTTTAACTTCTGTAAATGGTAGTGTATAAATAACATTGTCATAAATCTTGCTTTGTTTCTTACTTTTCCACTCGGCACTTTGCCTTTAAGAAGCATCCATGTCGCTGTGTCCACTTGTGATCCGTTCAGCTGATTGCTGTACCCCGGGGTGAACATCTATCACATTTTCCCTCTCCACTCTCCCGGGGATGATACTCCAATTTCCTGCCTCCACAAATAATGCTGCAATGAACATCCTCCCTCAGGACTTGTGGGAGAATCTCTTTGGGATCTAAACCATGGTTTTTCTTCATGAACTAAATGTGTGCCTTTTATGAAACAGGAGGCTGGCAAATGTAGAACAATTTTTTTTTTTAAAAGTGACTTATGCCATAACAGTCATGTTTCAGGCACTGTTCCAGATGTTGGATCATCTCAAAGTGAAACAAAGATATTCATTTAAATGAAATCAGAATCCTGTTATTTATGAAATAATCACTTTGTTTATATTTATTTGTGCACTCATGTGCTAGTATTGGAAGGCTGACATGGCATAGCTAAGGCATACTTGCTCCCAGCATAGTAAGATGATAAGGGTTTGGATTTGGGGTAACATTGGTGCAGAGGTCAGATCTGTTGCTTGTACCTGTGTGAACAGGGTCAAGTTCCTTAAATGCTCCAAGGCTCAATTTTCTTATGTATAAAACGGGAATAATTGTTTATTGTGAAGATTCAATGAGATAGTGTATGTAGAGAGCCTAACACAGAGCCTGACATGAAATAAACTCTCACAGAGGTAGGATAATCCCTCTCCTTGGAAAGCTCCCAGAAGAGTGGAGGAGCTAGACGCAGATGCAGATATTCACAATGCAGTGTGTAAAGTGGTGGTGCAACATGGGCAAAGTGCATGGGAGCACAGGAGAAAGACAGTGAATATTACTAATTGCCATTGATTTCATGCCTACCTTGTTCTAGATACTGTCTATATATTATTTTATTTTTTCAGACTCTCTAAGGTGGATTCACTATTTCTATTTAACAGAACTAGAAACCAATGCTCAGTGACAACTTCCATTCGAAGTCACTTATCCAGTCATTGTGCAGAAAATTTGAATCCCTGTCTAGCTGATTGCAAAGTCTGTATTTGTTTCAATGACACCAAAAAGGAGCTGGCATTTGGTCTGGATCATGAAGAATGAGCAGGCATTTTTCAGGTAGACAGAATATGCAAACATTTTTCTTGGCACCTTGACTTTGGGGTCTTTCCAAAGAACTGGATTTTTAAATTTATTCATTATCGTCACGCATGTTTACCCAGAACTTACTGCAGCTGGATAGTAGAAGTGCAAAGACTAAGAGATAAGGTCTCTGTCTTTCAGGGCTTTATAATCTCTTCAGAGAGATTGACTACATACACATACACCCCCCGTAATCAGATGGATAATGATACAAGGTTGCATAAGTTACATGCCAGGGAAATGCTACTGGTATCAAGTGAGTTCAGAGGAGAGAGAGATCACTGCGGGCTCAGTGGTCAGTGTGAGGACTGAGAAGTAGGTGGGACTGCAACTGGGCATTGAAATAGGGAGATCCGGTTGGGCACTTGGAGCAGTCACAGTAGTGTCATAGGAAATGTAAGGGTTACATTCAAAAGGGGAGCACATTACTATCAATTTATGGAAAGTCAGAGTTTACTCTTAAAATTCCTTGAAGTACACCACAAAGTATAAGCTCTCATATCAATTCTGTGATGTGCATGTGGCTTCTGTCTTCAAGTTCAGCACGGTCACTCTTCCCTGCAGAGTTAGTATAGATTGCTACTTCTTTGAACTACATTGCCCCTTCTAGCTTTCACATTTCTATAGTTGGTCTGTGTTTGGAATGGCATTGAACAAAAATAGCATTGCTTTAGTCACTGGAGTCAAATCAGCAGGGCAAGATATTTGTACTACCACATCCATGAGGCAACTCAAGGCTGGTGGAAGAGCAAGGAAGGTGGGCCTTCACCTCTGTGGACTGTACTTTGGCATCACTGAGTTCTCAGTTTGCTGAGGACAAGCCCA